>NW_028241915.1:0-118254 GCF_964263255.1 Lissotriton vulgaris | reverse complement strand
AAGAATGAGCGAGTCAATGGGTGAATGAAAGATTGAGTCAATTATTTGAGAGATGATCAAGTGAATGAATGGATGCCTTACTGAGTGCATGGAACATGTAAGAAATGGAACATATAAGAAATGTTTATGTAGGTGGGGGTGGCTTGTCATCAAAACGCAGTAGGCCAATGTTCCTCAATCCACCAAGTCATTTTGCAGCCCACCAGGCTCAGCAAAGGGGCTGCATTAGCCAGAGGACCATCACGCCATGGATGCCCAGATTATGCTAAGTGTCTGAGCTCTGCATTGGTTTGACCCTCTTGAAAATGAGTAGGAGGCTTAGCAATACTAGTGCATGTCGTATGTTTCCTGAGACACAGACGATGGAGTTCGGACTTACACAGTCTGCTGCACCCCAACATGTTTGCAGGTTGCAGGGTCTGTGTGAGCTGCTCTGACATGCATCTTACCTTAAGTGACTTTCTTGTGGGAGCATTGAGTAGACAAGAGTATGAGATCAGAGAGAACTCATCATTAATTTCACCTGTTACTTACAGTGGTGTAATTGTAGTTATAAAGTAGACTCTTCTTCAAAGCTGAAGCGTTCGTTGAAAGGGAAGTGTGGGCCTGATTCTGAAGATGCCCAGACCAAGGATTCTGACAAAAAAAAACAGCCACACGCCCACAGTTGAACCTCCGATTATGATTCCCTATTATGGCTTGCTTTCATGGCAGATGGCCTGTCGGTGGAAAGACGTCCATCTCTGCTATTAGGTCCACCAAGAAGCGAAAGCCTCTATGCAAAAGTAGTGGCCTGTCTGCCGCTCTATCCACCACCATGTCTGGTGAACCTCGCCCCATGAAAGACCACAATGGAAAACCTGCTGAAGTCTTTCAATGTAATATGGAGTACGTTTTCAGTGCTCACTTTGAAATTCAAACATGAAACACAGCCATTGGGGGAATTTGCATTAAAGTTGCTTCTCCCCTGGTAGAAGCTTTCCTAGAGAAACTCAACCACATGGTGAATTTTCCACATGCAATGGCAATGTAACTACTGGATTAGCAAGGATGGTCGTAAACCGCACAGGCAGACAGATATTCAGCATCTGATCTCTAAATTTGGTTTTGCATCCATTATAAAAGGTATGGCGAATGTGCCCAAGTATGTTCACTGAGCTGCCATCTATCCCTAAGTAGGTTCAGCGAGTCACCAGGAAATATGTTCTACTCTATTACGCCAGAAGAAATCGCCAAGTTCTGTGGCGATTCAGGACCTCATGCCAAAATCCTGTAACTGTGCACAGCATCATGTCCCACCCATTTTTAATCCGATTTCATACTTTTGTAGAACGTTGTCCAGGGGAGTCCTGCACCCAGATAGAGCAAACGGAGACAGTCCACATATTCTTTACCAATAGGTTTGGCTTGAATCTGCCAACACGCGTAAACATAAATTGTGCATGCTGTGTGCATGCATTTGCACCTTAAAGCCAGATCTGTTGCCTATCCAATTTTTGGTTTGTACAGTTGTCATTATTTCTTTTCAGCAAACACATTGTTTTCTGGATGCAGTTCAAAACCTAAACAAGCATAGGCTAATGCATTGGTAGCCATCCAGATACAGTACAACTTCTATGAAATGGACAATGAAGTAGAAGGGTGGTATCACATCATATCTAATATCTTCAGTGTTTGATATGTAGGGCCTAATTACGATAGCGGTCGGGCCGCAACTGATGGCTCATTGGTTGCAGTCTGGCCTCCATCTACTGCTGCAGTCTTACCGACACCCGAGGATGGTTGCGGTAGGAGGCAGCAGTCGTAGGGACTGACTCGGGCTCGGTCGGAAACGCTTCATAATCTGTTAAGGACGCCATTTCCGCCGTCAGGATTATAATAATGTCAGTTTCCTGCAGCTAAACATGTTCACCTTTCTAAAAAGGATTTGCTGTCACAAACTAACTTTGGGGGCCCATAGCAGGGCCCCCTTCACCCCTGGCCCTCTGTATTTTTGCCTGGGGTGCACCTATGGTGTGCAGATTATATCCCAAGAAAGAACGGAACGTGAAAACAATGGCAGGTACTGTGTGAAAGTGCAGTGTGGCATAAAGCAAAATATGTTTGTATAGTAACATGCCCGAAGCAGAGGCAGTCTGCAACATGCTCATGCTAACATAGGGAAAACAACAATTGGCCTTCACAGGACATATGACACCCTCAGCCTGGTCAGGATGACAACACCAAAATGATGACAGAAATCAGGTGATAAGCAGAACCAAAGCGTTCACAACAGTTTGTAGTTAGGGTATCCCTCTCGGACGTCAGTCAAATTAGAAAAAAATGATTTTTTGTGAAAAATATATCCAATTACAGCGTATTGCTGGATCTGGAATGTTGGATGCCAAGTGAAAAGACAAGGATTGCAGCAAGATATCTAAACCTTCCAAATTAGAGATGTCAGCCATCCAGTTGAGCAAGTCAAAGGAACAAACGTGCTCCTCGTATCCAGTTGTCAACAAGACCATGTAAGGACAGGGGGAAAACATGGCGGCTGCTGGTTAAACGGTCGAGGTGCTCCGGAAAGAACTCCCGGCGAGATGTGCCGCATTGCCACGTAAAAGAATGAATATGGAGAGGAAGACTTCGGTGATATTGAGATAGCATCCCTGAGCCTAAAAAAAAATCTTTACTGCTTCCCCGAAGACCGAAGTTTACTGTAATCCCGGTAATGCAGTGCCGTCTCCCGGTATCAGAAGGGACGTGTTCAGCAGTCCGCTTTCTCCTCCTATGCGGCGCGGCAGTAGAGGGCGGGGTGAGTGTCGGTTACGAACGGACAGGTCGAAGCCTTGTTGTCCGCACCGACTGCCGCTGTGTTTGTCTTTGTGTTTGTGGCTCCTGCTGTACGGCCGGGTGCGGAGCCCGGTGTGGAGTCTGGTGGCAGGGGTATCATCCCTCACGCTTGCAGCGGACACCATTATGCAAGGAGGCACTATCCGACCTAATCCTTGAGGAGGGCATAGACGGTCTGGTCAGCCTCGGCGGGATTAAGGCTAAAGAAGAGGAGGATGTGTACCGCTTTCCACAGAAGACCCCCGTTCACCACATTGTCCACAACCAACAGTGTTCTTCACAGGATCCAGCAGGAAAGAAGAGGAAAACACCGCAGCTACGTTTCTGGTTAGCAGCGTTGGAGCTGAGGAGAGGGAGGGTATTGCGGAACCTGGGGCAGCCTTTTCGCGTTGGTTCCTCTGATATAAATCTGTGTAGCCCCCCAGGTGATGCAAGCCCTCAGGTAAGACAAGATCACTCCAACTTACTAACATCAGAGGCGGATATAGTGGAGGGGTCATCTCCAGGAAAGAGAGGCAAGGCGGTTCTGGATACATTAGACCCTCTGGGGATATCAGAGACGGCAGTTGCCCCTGATCCATCTGGAAAGGGGCCACCCACCCTGAGTAAGGGGTACGGCAAGAGAGGTCGGAAGAAAAAAGATATCTTGGTAGAGGCGAAGGGAGGGGATCCTGGTTTTTCTAGTGGAGAAGTTGACTGTACCGCAGAGGTGGTAAATAAAAAAAAATCCTCTTCCTATTTAAATACAGAGGTTAAATGCAGAGGCACTAAACACACTTCAAAAAGTAAGTCAAAACCAAAAACACCCACTACTGCATCAACGAAAGGTTCTAAAATTACTCCCTCCTTACGCTCGTATTTCAAAGTTGTTCCCCAGATAGTACATCTTACAGAGGATCAAGATATGGCATCTGTGGAGGCCTCCCCTCCAGCAGAGGCATTGGACATAGTCTCTTCTCTACCTGGGCATGGTGTCGTAGAGCAAGAAGGAGCAGAAGTAAGGGCTATAGAGCATGAGGCCTGTATGTTGGCTCTCGGAGGTGGGGGGGATGCCCAGCCTACACAAGAGAGTCTGCCGAGCCAGGAAAAGCATCTGGGATCATTGTCTTCGACGGCTCGGGTGGAGTTAGAGCTGGGAACGTTACCGGCCACCCCTTCAGGAGATCTAGTGGTAATGGATTTGACTGTCACGGCAGCTAGTGGCACTAAAGGAGGAAAATCTACTGATGAGGGGGGTCATTCGGGCCAAGTTGAGGGTCCCACTGAAAGTCCCATGGATCAGACCGAATCCAAGACCAAGGATGACATATCTCCGGCTTCTATAATGGCCATGTTTTCTGCTCTGACAGTGGAAATAAGAAGGGGTTTTGCAGAGTCTTCGGCGAATCAAGCCGAAATAAGAGCGTACTGTGAGTCCCTCAATAATAAAATTGACGGGCTCACCATTAGAACCGGGGTCCTCGAAGAGACAACAGGATCACTATCTATTTATTTGGACCAGGCGAAAGCTGACATTCAGAAGCTCTCTAGAGAGGATCAAGCATTGAGTGAAAGAATGGAAACATTAGAAAACAACGCAAGGAGGGGGAATCTTCGCATTTTGAACATACCAGAAGGTTCAGAGGGCTCTGACATAAAGCAATTTATAACAGTCTTGTTGAAGGAGTCCTTGAGGCTTGAGCAGTCACTGGAAGATCTAGCATTGGATATCCAAAGAGTACATAGGAATCCCTTTAAACGCAGCCCCCAGAGATCAAAGCCTCGCAAAATACTAGTCAACTTTCACACATATGTTTTGAAAGAACAAATTCTCAATATGGCGCTTAAGCAGAAATCTCTTGCTGGGAAGGGGTTTACTTTCTTAATAAGGTCGGACCTCTCCAGAATAACCTTAGAGAAACAATGGGAATTTGGGAGACGTCTGGAGGCCTTCAGGGCGTTGGGGGCTACAGCCCAACTAATGTTCCCAGCTGCCATGAAAATTATGTATAACAACAAGATGACTAACATCAGGTCAGTACAGGCAGCGGATGAACTCTTGTTGCAGATGGGCAGTAAAAATAAAATATGAAGCCTAGCTTAGATAGCTGATTAGGGAGTTGCTTAACTCTTTCAAATACTAAGGTGTAGCGATAGTTGCCCTAACATTTCGCGGCCTTCTCTCTTTCTCTGGTGATATTTGTAGCTAGTGTCCTGTTATTGCAAAACCTTTAGGAAGGGAAATATAATGATTCAATATGATTCAATATCACTATTTGATTTAATCTTTTTTACACGTTTAATGGTGGGCATATTTCTTCGGGAGTTCACGGAGGGGCGCTATCAACTGGACATCGGTCCGGTTAGATATCGCAAGGGTTTTCCAGGGGTGGGGTGCAGGGTTTGGGGGGGTCACTTAGGTAGGACAGGCGGTGGGGGGTGGAAAAAAGGAAAAAAAGTCCTCAGTAAACCAAGATATGTTAGAAAGGAAGGGAATTTGCAGTTTTTTGGAAAGAAATTTGGGCAACAATTGAATGGATTAGCCTTATTTGTTTGTTCCTCTCCTCAGTGGGTTTTCAATGATAAAGATGTGTGATATACAATATTTCTCCTGGAATGTTAATGGCCTGCCCACAAAACCTAGGGTAAATAAAATTATGCAATATTTGAGAGATACGGAGGTGCAGGTCGTTATACTCCAGGAGACTCACTTAACGCAAATAGAAATGCTTGACTTGATTAAAAGAAATAGATGGATAGACTTCGCAGTTTCAACTACCCAGACCACTAACACCAGAGGTGTCTCTATAATCTTCAAAAAAGGGGCTAAAGCCAGGTTGAAATCTCAAGTGGTGGACCCAGGTGGCAGATGGGCCATCGCATCTGTGGTAATAGCAGGTTCTCAAATTACAGTCTTGGGCTACTACGGCCCTAATCAGGATGATCCGGCTACATTGGAGACTATGTTTTCTCATCTGCTTTCCTTTCCAGAGCCAACCATCATCGCTGGCGACTTTAACATTGTGTTGGACCCTGTGTTGGACAAATCTCCTAACAGTCGATCTTTAGCTTCATCTAAATCTAGGTCCGTGCTACACTCTGCTATGAAAACATATGGCTACCTGGACATATGGAGAGAAAGGTCGGGTCGTCAGCAAGGGGTGTCTTTCTGGAACTATAAATATAAGCACCAGTCAAGGATCGACTATATTTTAGTTAGTCTGAGGCTGGCTGAGCATGTTAGATCTATTGAATATCTACCAATACATCTTTCCGACCATTCGGCAGTAGTAATGAAACTTGCTCAAGGAACAGAGAGATTGCTCGCTAGATGGTCCTTTGACCGATCACTTCTCTCTTCTCCAGATGATATGGCTTACCTCAATTTAGAGACACATAACTTTTTCCTAGTTAACAACAATTCAGCGACCAAGCGGATCATCTGGGACTCTTTTAAAGCATTTCTGAGAGGTCTTATAACAGGGAAAGTATCCTATAGAAGGAAGCAGTATAAGGAGCAAATCTCTACCATTGAAAAGGGGATTATCAACCTCCAAAGTCTCATCGATTCTAGTACTGGGGCGGATGAGTCCATCATAGACAGTCAACGAAAGGAAATGGCGACTTTGAAAGCCAGTTTAGGTTCAGTACTGAATCTCAGATTACAGCAGAGATGGGAGGCAAGCAAATTGGCTCATTTTGAGTATAGCGAGGGTGCAGGCAAACTTCTTGCCTGGAAAACCAAAGTTGATCAGGTCCGGAACAACATAGACCTTATCACCGTGGGTAATAACTCCTTCTCATCAGATGTTGAAATCAGGAAGGCCTTCAGGCAATTTTTTGAATCCACCTATAAGGAGGACATTGGCACTAGGCCAGAGGAGGTCGAGGAGTGGTTAAGGCAAGTGGATCTACCCTGTCTTGCGTATGAACAGTCCCAATTCTTGGATAGTACCATCACTGAAGAAGAGGTTAGGGCTGCTCTAAAAAAATGCAAGAAGGGGAAGGCTGAAGGGCCCGATGGGCTACCTGCAGAAATTTATATAAGCTTAGAGGCTGAGATAGTCCCCTTTCTCACCAAGCTTTTTAATCAGATTCTCTTGGAAGGATATACCCCTCCTTCATCATGGGATAGTGCATCAATAACGCTCATTCTGAAACCCGGGAAACCTAAGATTGCCTGTGAATCCTATAGGCCAATATCAATTCTAAATGTGGACTATAAGATCTTTACTATAGTATTGGCCTCTAGGTTGGCTCTGGTAGCTCCATCGGTCCTTCATGTGGATCAAAAAGGGTTTGTAAAGGGGCGACAGTTATACGAATTGACGTATGACTTAATAGGCGCAATTGATATAGCAGTGGCACAAAACTTGCCCTTGACCGCTCTCACGTTAGACGCAACTAAGGCCTTCGACAGGGTCAATTGGGTATACCTGTCGGGGGCCTAGGCCAAGTTTGGTGTGGGGGAGGGATTTTGCAGGGCGGTTCGGCTGCTGTATGGCAGCCCGGTTGCGAGCCTGTTGATAAATGGGGAGCTATCAGACCCTTTTTCAATAACTAGAGGGGCACGGCAGGGGTGCCCGCTCTCCCCCCTATTGTTTGACTTTTACATCGAACCTCTCGTGCAACAACCGAGGAGAGAGATTGCCATCAGACCTTTTTGTCACAGAGGCTGGGAGAGGAAGGTGGCCCTTTATGCCGATGACCTCCTCATCCTAACATCAGACGTAAATACTGCTCTCCCTGTAATATTCGAAATGGCCCGGGGGTTTGGTCGGATATCAGGTTACCAGATTAACACATCAAAGACAGAGATGTTGGTCTGGAATGATGATGTGAGTGCATTGGAAGTACAGGCGGGCGAATCAATGCGCTAACTGGGCCTGAATATAATAAAGGATCTTAATAAACTTGCTACAGTAAACTTCACAGCAGTCACTAAAGAATGTAGGAGATTAATGCAGTCATGGTTTCACCTTCAATTGTCTTTGATAGGGAGAGTAAACTTGATTAAAATGTTGATCTTGCCCAAAATTTCATTTCTTTTTAACACTATTCCCCTTTATTTTGGCCAGACACATATATCCAAATTACAGTCAGAAATCACTTCCTTTATTCGGAACAAACAATTACCTAGAATAGCTTGGAAGAAGCTGAGGAGGCGTTGGGAGAAGGGGGGCTTAGCTGCCCCAGACTTGAAATGATATGCCTGGGCGTTTCAGCTGTCTCATACTCGAATGCTATTAAAAAGGCCTACAGACTGTGGGGTAGGCTTAATGTTTTCTGCCATTTTGGAGGGGGAAGGTCTCGGCCAGTCGGGTTACCTATTTAAATTTGGCAACCCGAAATTTAAAAAAAAAGTTAAACTGAAGGTCCTTTATGGACTAGCCAAAATGTGGTGTGAGGTAACAAACTCCATCAAGCAGGGGTATTTCTGCTATAAAACACCGCTTTGGGGGTTACCTGAAAGCCCAGCCTGGCTAGAAGACATCCTAGCCATGCCTTTAAAAGAGGCGGGCCTTGAAGTATGGGGAGACCTCTTTTATGAAGGGGACCTGCTTTCTTGGGAGCACTTCCAGAATAGGATAGGTCCAACTATTTCGAGGTTTAAATACCTACAAATGAGTAGTTGGACGCAAACCTATAAAATTACACCATCCAAAAGAAATAGGCTCCCCCTTGGAGGGTATAGTCAATTAATTACCAATTTAGTAAACATCGGCCCGATTAAAAGTGAGATCTCGCAATGTTATAAACTTTTAGTTGAGGAATCGGACGGGGAGTTCAAGTTACCTGCTCAGTTGTGGGGTGCATTAATAACTGACCAGGACGTGCAACAGCTTTGGTCCACCTCATGTGAGCTTACAAAAAGTATAGTAAAGCCTTCATGGCTGCGAAGGAACCATCTCTATACCCTTCATAGGGCGTATTATTCTCCCCAGAGACTATCTAAATTTGTTACAGGTAATTCAGTGGCATGTGCAAGGTGTGGGCTGCAAGCAGCATCAGACATTCATATGTTTTTTGAATGTCCTCGGGTTGCTAAATTTTGGGAAGCCATAGGTAATACTCTTACAGTGTCATTGGGCTATCCTGTCACCTTTGATGTATCGTTAGTGATTTTTGGGATTTTGCTAGGATCGCAGAATGCAGCCAGAAGTTTAGTGTTTTATACGGTTCTCTTAGCAAGGAGGGAGATATGTAGGCGGTGGAAGGACCCCTTACCCCCTTCCCATGGAGACTGGCTGGCCTCTTGTCTGCAGACGGCACGAATGGATCTTGCTAGACCGGGAAATCTAAGTAAAAGAGCTTTTTGCCACATGCTTGTTTGGGCACAATAAAAATTCCGTTTTTTTTTTTCCCTGGGTCCAATGATTACACTACTATGGTGCCTATTCTTTTGTGCACCGATATCCGGTCATAACCCGGCCCTGGCCTCGCTGTAGGCCCCCCTAATGGTAGCCAAGATTGCGATCAACCAGAGACAGCTGAGGGATGCTGGGTTCCCCTTTCACGTCAGATCCCTTCCAGTTATAATACTGAGACAGCTGACTCACGGTTTGTTCTATATGGCTTTCTTATACCATGGTGGAAATGAGGACACAAAAAAAAAAAAAAAGACCATGTAAGGACAACCTGTGGTGATTTCAATGAAACTTCAATTCAGAAGACACTGCACATTTGCACAGGGATCACTACTGTCCACATCACAGGGCTGTACACAAGTCACATACCAAGGAACAGTCATGTTTATGGGCCACTAGGGGGTACATCAACAGTTCGGTTAGAACTCCAGCATGAGATGGTGTAGTCAGGTAGATGTCCAGGGCCCATTGAAAGGGGCACCTGTTATAATGAAAAACATGTTGCACACAGGTGAAGTAAGCATAGCGGAAAGTTAGACACAATTCGGCATCCTGAGCGTCTAAGGGCACCACGCTAAAAAGTTGTAGCATTCACTCATGTTACAGTTGCAGCGATGCCTGTCCCAGAAGGACCACAAATGGAGCAGCGATAGCAGAATAGCAGGAACAACACAAGGATGCCGCAAATTAAGACAAACATCAGAGGGAACCCACCAAATAAGCTGGAAAAAATGTAATGTATAAAAGCTGGGATTACTCCAAAAATATTTTGAAATGGTGTCACGAGTCTAGAGCCCACAAGTTTTAAAAAGTGTGCCAGTCCTGTGGTATCAGACACATTAAATATTTGATGTATCAAGTCTCCGGAAAGTAGTGGGAGATTTGTGTTTAACAATGACTGTACTTCACTATACGTTCTCGCCACCTATAATTCAAAGGTCTTGTGTGCTGAAGTGAGAGCCACTTCTTGTTAAAACAATAAAACTTTGAGTCTGCTTAATGTATTGAACTCTGTTTTCAAAGTTGGAATGCAAGGCCATAAAGAACTATCTACACTCCCATGCAGAGGGGAAAACAGGACGTTGTTGCAACAAGTAACTAACTAGGAAACATTGGTGTGAATAACAAGGACCCCCTGTTTGAGCAACTGAATATGTCTGACAGGGAAAATTAGACAATGTAAAAAGAGGCACCAAATGTAATATCATCAGGGAGAAAACGACAAGTGAAAAGCACAACAATCAATTAAAAAGTACAAAATTTTGTTTATTATTAAGTATATATACTCAGGATAAAAACATAAAATTTCTGACACATAATAAAATAAGACTTATGACCTATTCTAAGGCATCAACGCAGTAAAACATTACAAATGACATCATTAATTCTTAGTTCCTAAAACAGTGGCGGACAATTATAGTCCTCTTCTCGACGCGCGTTTCGGCGTTTTCACAGGAACGCCTTCTTCAGGAGCCACATACACAATCTGAAAAACATATACAGCAATTCAAATTCTTATTTAGGTGAGTTATATTAGCCTTTCCGTCAGTACCTCAATACAAGTGCATGCAAACGTATAACACAGACAGCTTTACATATCGCAAACTCCCTACTTGTGTAGCCAACTATAAAGCTACACAAGGTACAAACTCTACGATGTTCTATGGAATTGCAAAACCACCAATGTGGTTTATTTCATTAGTTGCCCGTGTGGTATGGGCTATGTTGGTGAGACGTGCAGGTCCATCCAGACGCGCCTCACCGAACATAGATCAGCCATCAAAACCCAAAAACTGAACGCACCATTAGTGAAGCACTTTTTGGATTTAAACCACAAACCAGAAGACATGCACTGGCGCATCCTAGAAAAGATCATGACCCCAGACAGCAAAGGGGGATGTGCCATTAGAAAAAAACGAGAAGTTTTTTCGATTTTTATTCTTGACACCCATAGAAAGGGATTAAACAACGAGATCCCTTGGGAAAATGCTATCTGTCTTTAAAGGTAGTAGTGCCACTCTGGTAGTACTGTCATATATCCAAGATCCGGTAGCATAATCTATTGTGGTCTTAATATCTATCCTTTTTATGATGATAATAATGCATGATTTTGTCATTCAAATCATTATGATACATTTCTTGAAATACTTAAGAATACCTTCTAATACGCTGGAAGGAGCATTGCGATTAATACGTAAATAACAGGATTGCGGACATTCAAGAAGTTATTGGTAATCCCGTCTAATCCACACGCGTAAATAGGTTCTCTTAATTCTATCAATTTCAGTGACTCTTAGTTCTTTAAATGTAATCCCCAACCCGTCTAATAAAGAACTCTATCTCTACGCGTAAATAACATAATGCAACATTGTTACTCGCGATGTGCAGTCCGTTTTTGATATTTAGTATCATCAATCTGGTTACACGTATTATTGAAGTCCTTCGTTTGTATCTTTTATTTTGGGACTACCCTCCGTGACGCGGTCATTTTGGGCAACCAATCACCTTATACAGGCGATTAAGTCATGTCCGTTTAAAAAGAAGGGAGTTACACTAGTAAGTTGATCTCCTTTTCCAACGGCTGCGGGACGCCACTGGATTTATCGATCGTGACGCCCGTGGGTTGATGTACACGCAGAATTCATTTTAATTATCGGTAAGCGATTAACCCCGCCACCCTCCGTGAAACCGTTTTAACGTATTCTATTCATTGAAGTTCGGCTCCTTGTAATAATGTCCTATTGCATTTTCCCTTCACTCCCCAGTATTACAAGACAACGCTAAGGGAGCAGAGATATTGACTGCGGTCCCTGGTCATCCGAGCATTATAGATTCTATCTAATACTATTCATGTAAGTTCACTATCTGCATGTTAAAACATTCAAACCTATTTTAGATATAGAGATAGCTCCCAAACGCTTTGTGTCCAACTAAAAGTTTTTGGTGAATTAACCGCTTTGCAACCTACCACCTCTATTAATAGTAGCAGCACAAAAGTAAATGTAGGTCTTTTTACTTTTACACCCGCCATTTAGAACAGACCTTTTACAGAAAAGAGCGCTATACCAACAGCTGCTGCCCCGTTTCGACAAATATAAACAACTGCCGTCTTAGGTAAGAGTCGCGGCATCGTGCTTAATAATCTAGCGGTTTTACCCACTCAGTATTCAAGTAAAATAATCCAGTCTTTGTCTATGTTTCTGTGATCCATAGTACGAGGATCGATTGGCGGTTTCTTAAGTAATGAATTAGATGTACCGACCAGTTTAAATTTAGGTAAGATCCGATACATTCATAATCTGACATAATATTGCCTTAATGATAATGAATTTGAGTTTACAAGTAAAGTAATTGAAAAATGTCATATATTATTTTACTGTTTATTAAATCGGCCTGATGGTTGGTTATAAGTACAAGAATCCGAGCGCTTTCAATCACTGCCATTGAAGACAGGTCATCATCCTATGTTCCTTGTATCATTTGGAATCATAGAGAGTATTGTGGTTCTTGGTAAGGAAATTGCGTATGTCACTTACTATATAGCTACAGCATTTGATGAATATAAGCATATAGAAACAGCTAGTGTATTTAACTGCGCTATAAAGTTGAACTTATGACAATCATTTTTTGTAGGCATGGGTGTCCCATCACATTCTACATAAATTGTTTGGTGACCCTAACGTCCAGTTCCAGTAGAAGAATTAATTAACCCACTCCGTTTCTCCCAGACCATCTGTAAGATTGAAGAGAACTAAGCTTAGGAAACTCACAGATCTCTGCTTAGTTAAGAGAATACACCATTAAGAATATGACTCTAGTTTACCAAGCTTCTGAAGTCATACATGCAATTGGGGTAAGGGTCTAATTTTCGCAATAAGGCCCACTTATGTATATACTACACCACTGCTCAAATGTAACATCGTAGAGTTTGTACCTTGTGTAGCTTTATAGTTGGCTACACAAGTAGGGAGTTTGCGATATGTAAAGCTGTCTGTGTTATACGTTTGCATGCACTTGTATTGAGGTACTGACGGAAAGGCTAATATAACTCACCTAAATAAGAATTTGAATTGCTGTATATGTTTTTCAGATTGTGTATGTGGCTCCTGAAGAAGGCGTTCCTGTGAAAACGCCGAAACGCGCGTCGAGAAGAGGACTATATTTGTCCGCCACTGTTTTAGGAACTAAGAATTAATGATGTCATTTGTAATGTTGTATTGCGTTGATGCCTTAGAATAGGTCATAAGTCTTATTTTATTATGTGTCAGAAATTTTATGTTTTTATCCTGAGTATATATACTTAATAATAAACAAAATTTTGTACTTTTTAATTGATTGTTGTGCTTTTCACTTGTCGTTTTCTCCCTGATGATATTACATTTGGTGCCTCTTTTTACATTGACTAACTAGGAAACAGACACCACATACTGGATTCCCGTCTGCAGACCGCAACAGTCATGATTATTAAGGACGAGATAACTGCCATTTGAAAGTAACATGAGAGTGGAAATATTTGTGGTAACAGAAGGTCCTTTGAAATAACAAGCCAAATTGGGACAGAAACATTACAAGCAACGTGATTTTTTACGTGTTGACAAACAGGGGAATGACCATCAGCAGAGTCCCACCCTTCTCCTGTGATAAAAAAACTTCTCTATCAGCTTGTTGACAACAATATGTAAAGTGAAGGGACCATAACTCATGTATGTAGCTGCTCCCAAGGGGCTCATATCTACCTATTGGGAAGAATTTCACGCAGGCAGTGAACTGAAACATCGAGATGAGCAATGAGATAACCCAGTGTATTAACTATACAGCAGAATGAGTTTCCGCAACATAAATGGGACGTTGTTTAAGTTTCTCCATATGTAGCATAATGTAACTAGCATCCTTCATAGCCATAAACTGTTATTTTTGTGTTAAAGTAAATAGTAAGAATAATGTGCTACAAGTAAGGTAATGCCAGGGGGCGTGTCCATTCTTAAGTGTTTGCAGTGTCCAATCAAATCGTACAACTGATCTAAGTTGATTCTGACCATGATACAAGGTAGACACTACAGTTTGCACAGTATCAATTACAGATGACAGAATATTATCCAAAGTGTAAATACGAGATAGCAATGTATGAATACTGTTGTTGACAAAAGCAAGCGCTTTATCTAAATGATTTTGATCAATTTGGCATAAACATACTGGTGCTTCCAGTTGTCACAACTTCCAAAATTCATTATATGCAGCATAAATGAATCGTTTTGCACGTGGGGATTTCGGACTCAAAAAGAAATCAGATAAGTTTATATCTTTGGATAGGAGAGAAAGATGTTGTTTCACAGCAGACAATGTGGAATATTCTAACCCTTGTTGACATAATTTACTTACGGAATAAGTAATAACAGTATTGGAACATGGTGTTTAAGGATATCGTGGATCTGGCCTATTTAATTTAAATCCAAAAGTAGTGTTCACGAAACGAGAAAGAAAAACATTTGTGTTAAAAGGCCATAATGACCATTCAGTCGGAACTATCATGGAAATATTAAATGTACCATTTAGTATCATACCGTTTAGGTTGTCTTCCGTATAATTCGTATATGATTGCCAATTATCAAATGGGTCCATGGTTGGAATAGTGGGAGAATTTTAAAATTTTAGCCGATCCTAGATAAGTTGTCTGTTGGACCAGATCGCTAAGAAAGATAATTTGCGTAGATATCAGACATGCATGGAATAGTGATTCTGTTCCTTGGACTTGCCAGGATTTAGTACCCCACACTGATTTCAACTCAATATTGTCCTTCCAGTAATCATATCATTTCAGGGCTAAACTATCAATAAACAGGGTTGCATGTATTAACTTTGGGGCCGATTAGGATAGCAGTGAAACCGCATCCTCCGGGCCGGCGGAAACCACAGCCGGCCCGGAGGATGCGGATTCACCGCTGCAGTGATTCTAAAGACCCCCGCCAGATTAGGATGGCTCGGGGGTCATCGGCGGATGGGAAGACCGTCCTCCGCTTTTCCGCCGCAGACCGCGGAAGAAAAGCTATATTATGGTGGCGGTGTCTATCAGACACCGCCAGCCCTATTAGGATTTGCATTGGGACATGCCTTTCCGCGGCGGCAATGCCGCCACGAAAAGGCATACGGTCTTTTCTTTGGGGGCCCGTTGCGGGCCCCCAGGGTGAAGGGGGGGTGGGTGGTGCACATGGGGGGTACCTATGGTACCACCCTGCATTTACATGCACAAAGCGGCAGGCACCGCACTGTGCCTGCCGCTTTGTGCATGTAAATGTAAAACATGCTTTTTTAACCTTGCATCTAAACAAAAAACACTGCCAGTACTGCTCTTGGCAATTTATAAACGATAAGAGAAGTCGAGTGGACCTTTCTCAACCTCTTAGACCAATTATTCAGTCAACAACTAATGTATATCAAAAGAGAAATATTTATTTTCTACTTCCAACAATTCAAAATTGATTCTGAGTGTTCTTGGGAAGTTTTTTTTGGTTTTTATATACATGAAAACACATCAAAGAAACATCAAAAATGTATTTAACACAACTTTTCAAATAGAAGGAGAGTGTGGGTGATGCGGGGTATTTACAAGACAAAACAAATATCAACTAATACTCTTTCACCATGAACAATCTCACCATTCATACTCCCAATCGTACTACAAAAAACATTCAGACAAGTGAAGGGATGTTGTGGGGTTATGTACAAGGGAAAGGAGTTTTTTTTGTTATATACAATGTACACCAACAGAGAAAATCAGGAAAAACCTCATAAACATAAAAGATTCAAATACAAAATCTCCTTCCTAGACGTAGAGGTGTACTGTGTAGAAAACAAACTAGTTACAACTTTGTACCGAAAAAAATCAGATAGGAACAAAGCCCTGGACTTCAAAAGTTGAGTTTCCCTTAGTATGTAGATAGCTGACTGAGTGTTTTTCGCTTTTGTTTTGTGTTTTACAGATTCTTTTCTGCTCTTGGTCCTGAGGAGAATCCCAAGAATTAATGGGATTCGAAACGCGTCGACCCCTCTAGATAAATTTACCCTTCTCCCCATGGTGACTCCGTGTCACCCGGTTTATTGATACTTATCTAGATTGTGCATTGTTTTGCCCGTCAATTGATTCGACCACGTATTCATTGTCACTGTATTTGAATCTTTTATGTTTATGAGGTTTTTCCTGATTTTCTCTGTTGGTGTACATTGTATATAACAAAAAAAACTCCTTTCCCTTGTACATAACCCCACAACATCCCTTCACTTGTCTGAATGTTTTTTGTAGTACGATTGGGAGTATGAATGGTGAGATTGTTCATGGTGAAAGAGTATTAGTTGATATTTGTTTTGTCTTGTAAATACCCCGCATCACCCACACTCTCCTTCTATTTGAAAAGTTGTGTTAAATACATTTTTGATGTTTCTTTGATGTGTTTTCATGTATATAAAAACCAAAAAAAACTTCCCAAGAACACTCAGAATCAATTTTGAATTGTTGGAAGTAGAAAATAAATATTTCTCTTTTGATATACATTAGTTGTTGACTGAATAATTGGTCTAAGAGGTTGAGAAAGGTCCACTCGACTTCTCTTATCGTTTATAAATTGCCAAGAGCAGTACTGGCAGTGTTTTTTGTTTAGATACTTATACAGGCGTAGCCTTACTGCGCTCAAGCCAAACCCTTATTTGTTTTAAGGTTTTTAACCTTGCGGCGGGTGCTGCTTCAAGAAGCACCCACCGCAAGGTTAAAGATCCAGGATGTGACCGCCAGGGTGGCAGTCACATTCTAATTGCACCGGAGGGACCGCCGCTGCCCCTGCGGACGGTCTCTCCTCCTCGGGGGTGGCGGACGGACGCAGGTCCGTCCGCCATCCTAATGAGGCCCTTAGTCTGAGTAAGCATATATGTTTTCAAAAGGGTGGGACCCAATTTAAAATAGTTGATACTGGGTCTGAAATGTTATAACCGGAAAAATAAGAATACTTCATCTTTTGTGCATTGGAACTACCCTGCGGTGGAGTTGGGCAATGTTCCCATTGAGTGTAATTAAATTGGGGACGCTGCCCATTAACTCTATGCAACCAATGATGTCCATAATGTTGATAACAGAACAAATCCACTTCTTTAGCAGAATTTAAATATAACTCCTCAGTGTCAAAGACAGTGTAATATTGTAATTCATAAAACAGAGCTTACACCATCGGCTTCCCAGTCATCTGATTGCAAGCCAGGTACAACTACATCACCCATGGATGCACAGAATACATATGGTGTCTGTAGGGTCTCCGTAGGACCGAATATATCAAATGGTACTTTATCCCATGCAATTCCATCAGTGACCGGGACCACTGAAATATTAACAAGAGACTGGTCTCTTTTCATTTTATGCAAGGAAGAATGTGGGGCCAGCACCCAGTTGACAAGTTATGTAGCAGAACGTTCTAGGAGGCAGTGGTCATTAATCAAAAGGATAAAACTGTCCCAAATCCAATCCACATGAACAAAAATACCATGGAAAACACGATCCAGATGAAAATCCAAGGTGGAACCAGATCTGTGTGTTTTAACCAGGAGATGAAAACACAAATATGTAAGCATGAGCGAATTTTGCGAATTCGCAATCCGCGAATTTGCGGATTTGCGAATTTGCAATCCGCAAAATTCGCGAATTCGTGCGAATTTGCGGATTTTTTTTAATTTTTGCGTGTTCGCGGGGCACTTTGCGTGTTCGCGGGTGTTCGCGGGGCGCTTTGGGTGTTTGCGGGTTTTTTTTTTGCCTAGTTAATCACTGCCACCCTCTCGTTTTTTATGCCCATCTGCCCTCTGTACCACTCGTTTCTGTGCCCTTCTGCCCTCTGCCCCACTCATTTTTTGTCCCCTTCTGCCCTCTGTCCCACTTTTGAGCGCTTCTGCCCTCAGCCCCACTTAGAATGGCGCCGGCAAGCTGCCAGCGCCATTCTAAAATACCTACAAATAGCTTCAACAGGAAGCACTAATAGATAAAGTAAAGCAGGTGCTCGAGTTGAAGGTCAAATTACACAATTACACAATCATTAATCACCCCAAGTTTGGGGTGATTAATGATTGTGTAACTGAATTTGAGCAGCACCTGCTTTACTTTATCTATTAGAGCTTCCTGTTGAAGCTGACTTTTGTAACTATTTTAGAATGGCTCTGGCAGCTTGCCGGCGCCATTCTAAAAGAGTTACAAAAGTCAGCTTGAACTTTTGACCCAATCCGTTCCGCTCGCGGATTTTGCCGGAAATTCGCGAATCTCACGGATTGCGAATTTACGGAAAATCCGCAAAATCCGCGGGCGGAATGGATTTTCCGCCCATGCTTACAAATATGTGCTGGTGTGGGGTTAAACAAGAAGACAATGAAGAACCGGCTGAAGAAAAATTATCTTGGTCGATATAGTAACCAGAAGAACTCAGCTGAAATAATGGAGGCTGGGATTCTGGATGTAGACCTGAGGCTTGCACTCCCGTAGGGCCTCGAGTGGTGGATCAGAATAAACGATTTCCATAGTTTAGTGTGAAGACGGTAAAACAGGTACCAGGGCAACTGAAGACTCAACATCCCCCTTTGGCAGCCGGGGAGAATCACCAGGACTGGAGCTCATAGGCTGTAAAGAAATTTCCCGTTTGGGGACAGTCCGAGGCATAATATTTAGTATTGGCCAAATGGTGTACCTTGACATGTTCAATTGAAACATATGCGCTATATAAAAATAAATACATAAACATAAACATAAACAGTTCGGGTACCCTGAGGACCAAGTACTGGCACAGGAGCACGGTAGGAGGGGCCAAATTATTTCTTGATCTCCACCTTTTCACGAACCAGATCACCAACTTTAGGAAGGCATTCAGTAACAGGAATTAGAGGTGCTGCATCAGAAGGCTGAGTCGAAGGCAAATGGGTCTTAGCCAGTGCATCACGACAATTTTGTAGATCCTGCAAGACAGCACAGTGGTTATCTACGTCAAAGATTGCGGCTGTCGCCACAACGTCTAGATCATTAAGGTCCGGAACAAACATCTTGATGCCAAAGAGCATTTCGTACGGGGTCCGCCCACTCAAAGATCTTTGAAGGAGGTTATTTAGAGGACGTTGAACCCCATAAAGGTGATTTAACTAGCCACTGCCCATGCTGTTAAAGGTTGCTTTAAGTCACTGTTCATCCACTCCACAACAGAATTGCTCTCGGGTCTATATGGAGACGGGAAATACACCTTAACTCCCAATGACGTCATCGAATTGCGGTACACCTTGGAGGTGGAGGCCTGGTCTGAATGAAAAGTGCCTTTACAACGCACATGACATTACAACGCATGCTATTACAATGCGATTTTAGGTAAGTGGTTTAGGTAAGTTGTTTTCTTGATTTATAAAAATATTTTTGTATTTACTGATTTATTAATATTTGATTGATTTATTAATATTGATTTCTTAATAATTAATAAAAAGAAATCTAAAATGTGGAAAAGGGGTTTGGATAGGGGAGTGTTTTAATACCCATGTATTATTTTACTATATGGGTATTAATCAGTTGTGATTTTGATATTAATTTAAAAATATTATAATTAATACTTATGCAGGTGTAAAACCCACCATCTGATACCGGATGCAAAGGAATTAGGGGCGGGAGTAAGGAAATGTATTAATACCCAGGTATTCATTTTACTACCTGGGTATTTCATACTAATTTTTAAATTATTATAATTAATACTTATGAGGGTGTAACACCCACCATCTGGCACCAGATGCAAGGGAATTAGGGGATTGGTTGGAGAAGTGTATTAATACTCAGGTGTTAATTTTAATACCTGGGCATTACTCAGTATTGATTTTCATATTAATTTAGTAATTTTAAAATAATTAAAAGTAATACTTATGAGGGTGTAACACCCACCTTCTGGCACAGGATACAAGGGAATTAGGGGTTTGGGTGGGGGTGTGTATTAACACCCAGGTATTAATTGTAATGGCTGCTAATTAATCAGTTTTGATGTTCATTTTACTTTTAGTAATTTTAAAATAATTACAGTTAATACTTAAGAGGGTATAACAAACAACCTCTGGCACGGGATGCAAGGGGTTAAGGGGTTTTGGGTGTGGGAGTGTATTACTACCCACGTATTAATTTTAATACCCGAGTATTAACCAGATTTGAATGTAATATTAATTTTAGCATTATTAAAATTAATACTTATGTGAGTGTAACATCCATCCTCTGGCATGGGATGCAAGGGTATTAGGGTTTTGGGTGAGGGAGTGTTTTACTACCTAGGCATTATTTTTAATACCCGGGTATTAATCAGTTTTGATTTTCATATTCGTTTGAGTAATTTTAAAATAATGAAAATTAATACTTATTTGGGTGTAACACCAATCCTCTGGCAAGGGAGGCAGGGGAATTAGGAGTTTAAGTTTGGATAAAGTAATAATATCCAGTTATTAATTTGATAACCTGGTTTTTAATGTAATTTTATTAATAATATTAACTTTATAATGTTCAAATAATTAAAATCATTAGTTATGAGTGTTGAACACTTATAATATGGCATGTGGTTGTTAGAGAAATAGGAGTTTTGTGTAGGTGAGTGTACTATTTTTAAAACTTTATTACTTTTAGTACATATAAAATTAATTGATTTAACTTATTAAATTAGGTAAACACGGATATATTTACACTCACACAAATTTATAAATATACAGTAAATATAATAATAATTTGAGAATTATCAATTTTTTAATTTTATTGAAATAATTAAATCAGACAGATAAAATGTAATAATAAAAAGATTTTTTTATTTAAAAACTTGAAAAAAATATATACAAAATAAGTTTCAATATGTATATCATTTTTTGGAAATTAAAACGTTTTCAAATTAGTACATTTATATTTTTTAATATTAATTTTGTGTAAATGGAGAGAAATTGTCCTTTTTGCCTTCCACAATTGACGTTCACGGTTGTGCGTCTGTTTCTACAGTCAGAGGAGCCTCTCGGTCAAGATCGGAATAAAGGAAGAGCTGCGGTAAGCTAAGACATATTTTATTTATCAAAGAGAAATTGTGGGTAGCACACTTTATTGAGAGGAGGAAGGTAGTTAGATATATGTAAGTATTTAGATGTATGTTTTGCAAGTTTTACCCACCATTTTAATTCCGATGCCGGTAGCGGATGTAGGCCGACATTGGGATGATTGCTTTATTAACACTTTTGGCTTAAAAAAAATCAGTTTTAAAAATAAGTTTTAAGAAAGATTATGAATTCTTTTAAACCAAAGTGTAAAAGAAGCAATTTTTTTATTATTCCTTTTGCTTTGCGTTTTTTAAACAAAGTATACCGTATTCACAGCAGTTCGAACACATGGAAGTTTGAAGAGCACGGATGGCTTGGTTGGCCGAATGGATGGTGTGAACAATTATTTTATTTGAAAAGACGAAAATTTAGGAACCTGTATAGCAGGTGGACTCATACTGACAATAGGTGGTACTGAATATGGATTAACAATTCACGCTGTAACATATAGTCAAAAGATTCTTTATTATTATTTGAATTATATTGCCATGAATCTAACTGTCTTACATTCATTGGTTTAGATCCGGCAACTATACTCTTATTGTGCACATTGTGCTTTTTGTGTGTCACAATGCATTACAATTTATGTGTACAGTTCATTGATAGATCATAAGATACAAAAATACAAAAATTGATAATTATTATTCAAAAGACATGGCTAAAAATTGATTATAATTGCTACGCGCGTATCGGCTATCAGCCTTCATCAGGAAGCCATGATGTGTATTCCGAATGTACCAATCTAGTATTGCAGCCGCAATACGTAGAGGGGAACTCTAGATTCGCCTGGTAGGTCGTGCGATTGCCGAGAAGTATGTGCAATGAAAAGCGCAGAATAATAACCATGCGCTGGTGCTAAGGTATCTGTTATTTCGAGCTTGCCGCGTATATCGGGCTTGTGAGTAGGTTGCTTTCCTGTTGTTCCTCTATGTTCTGTAGAACTTAGCGGCACAACAACATGTGGTTTCATAGGATTGTCCGTGAATATTCAAGTAGAATAGAGTGTCATAATTGTTGCTTAGCGTGTGGATGTTCTGTGCTTAGTCTTTGGTTCTGGTCTATAGCTGGGAATGGTACATCTTAGATTATGCTTGGCAGCGTCATCCAATATGGGGATCTGGTCACGGACTCTGAGGCATCTCGACGAGTTGTTGGAAGCTATAGACCAATCGCACGACCTACCAGGTGAATCTAGAGTTCCCCTCTACGTATTGCCCTGTAGAAGTCCTTTTGATAAGGACGAAACGCGTTGGCTGTATATCAATCATCCTTACTATGTTTTAAAGACTCCATTGAATAAAGGAAGACATTTTTTGAAGAATATTTTGTGGACATGTATTTTATAAAATCCGTTGTCCAATTTGTTATGTGTTGCACCTGGGCTAATGAGTAAAAATTGCTAAACTCCTGTATGGGAATTACACTGTGACAGTGGGTGTTTTTCAGTGTGCACACTTGTTTTCTGGGTAATTCCACACCAGTTATATATTGATTAGGGATAGCGGGTTAGGTGCAGAGGTCCATGGGGTTCCACTGTTTAGTCTATTTCTATTCTTCCAGGACATGCATATCTCCTAAACAGGGACTGCAGGGAGTGAAAAGCTGCCTCTCTTAAGTAAGTGTGAAGAGCTAACAAGTTTTGAGCCTGTGTTTCCCCTCTGCTTAATTTACATCAGGTGTGAGGCTCCTGACTGCTCACAGCCAAGAGACTCGACCAAAAGGAGGCCTGGTGACCCCTCAAATTCCACCTTTGTTATGGGCCCAGCAGGAGTCTTAAATAAGAAAGCCCCGTCCCCGTCTGAACATTGTTGCTTGTTGCAGATGGAAAGCAGACAACATGCAGGTGCAGCTGAAAGTGTCCCAGTGTTTGAAATGACACCAGGACGAGTTCAGAACATTATTTAGTGGGGCCCAAATTCTTGGCAGGGTGGACTGCATTCACCCTGTGAAAAAAGTGGGTGGACGCCATCCACCAACTTGAATCCCCGACTTGTGCCCAGAGTGCAATTATGAGTGACATTTCAACGGCTTTGAGTGACACTTTCTTGGGTGCAAATTCGCCCTTATTCTACCCAGTAAACTAGAACCCCATTCCCAATATGAACAAACATGCCCCACACAGTGCATTCAAACACCACACAGCCATTAGAGCTAACTCCATTCATATCCATCAGAACCAACCCGCTTATTCACTGTCCATCTTACCCACATTCACATCTGCAGTATTCAGCTCACCTGTGCCAAGCAAGATTCAGGCCAGGTTGAGATGGGGTTAGCAGTAATTAGTGTTGCTTTGCTGATTATTGCAGGAGAGAGACGGGGCCTGGCCTTTCAGGACTGGCTTAAGATTGTATGGTGCTTCGTTATGGGTATTTAACAAAAGTGATAGCAAGGGATACAGTGTTACATTAAAAGACTTTTAATGAAGAATATGCTTTTGAATACTGTATCCTTTTTAGGTAAAGTCCTACGCAGCATGCATGCGTTGCATAGGAGGGGACCTAATGCCATCGGCAGAGCTTTTTAAGCAAAGAAGTGCACGCGTTGCATTGCAAGCAATGCAACGCGTGCGCATCTTGGCGATTTCCTTTCGGAAGCGCACGGCGCCATATGGTGGCGCCATATGGTCGCACGCTCCCGAAAGGTAATCGCCCATGCTCCTCTCCCCTGCTGCCACTTTCACTGCCGCGCGGCTTTACTGCCGCGCGGCCAATGCTTGTTTATTATTATGACGGCCCGCAGAAGCCTAAAAGCATTTTATTAATGTGCGCCTCGGTTCACGTATTCTGCAAGGAAAAGACCCAATTTTAATCTAATTGAAAAGCACTAGCTGAAGTGTACGATGTTAATGATACTAAAACGCCTTGGACACAAAGCGCGGTTTCTTGTGGGAATATGAGCAGGGGGTATGGCTGATTTTCATTCATGCGAACTGCACGGTCCCATTGCCACAATGACGATCGAAGCGTGTCCCTATTCCACGGCCTGTTCAAAGTGCTGCAGTTACTCCTTTGGGACTCTTACCTTCAACACAAGCCTGCTTTTCATGCCCGCTGAAAGCTGGGAGTTGTAGTATACGCGGTCTCATTTCTGAAAGACCGATCGGAGCGCGAATCTATTCTGCCATACGTTAAAAAAACGCAGGCCTTCTCTTCATACTGCGTGTCCTCTCAGACCACCTGGTAGCTTGTTCAGATATAGAGTCGGCATCTTCCTAAACATTGTCGTTCCAGAACCGAGAAGGTGGCAGGTCTCTCCTGCTATCCAAAATGCCGGGCCCCGGGGGAAGCAGAGTCGCAAACTAGTCTTCCCCCGGGGTCATTCGCGCAGGGATAGGCCAGGTAGGGGAAGGGGAGGAGTTAGGGGGTGGGTATTTAGGCGCAGGGGAGGAAGGAAACTTCTTCTTCCTGCGCCTGGCACCATCGGGAGGGAGCTAAAAAGGTGGAGGTTAGTGGTAGTTGTAGCAGGTTAGCCCCAGAGTCTTAGTGTAGCTTGTGGCTTCCCTAGTTTTGTCAGTTGGCGGCGGGGGCTGTTTCACACGGCAGCCGTTTCTTTACTAACGCCGAAAGCGTGACATTTGGCACGATGTCGGCGTGTCTGCGGAGGAGGTCCGGGAGGCCTTGCTGTTGCTCGCGAGGGCCGGGCGGGAAGACCTCATACGGCCGGGGGTTTTAGATCAGGCCTGGGTGGGGGCCACTAGGGGCTCGCGCGCTGCCTCGGCCGGGGTCAAGGCCGCAGTGGTAGCGTGTCAGGAGGATGAGCCTGACGAGGCAGGGCAGGATCACGAGCGGAGGGGGGGCGGAGCGCCCAGGGACACAGCGAAGGGCGGGAAACGGCGGAACATGCCCCCGCGGACCTACCCGCAGCTAGAGTTTTTGCCTGGGGCCTCGGGGGCTGCCGGGAGGGCCGCGCCCCCCGCCCTTCCGCCCCAAGGGCCTCTGCAGGTGCCGGCCTGCGCTGTGCAGGGGGAGGGGCAGGCAGACAGCATTTCTGGGCCTGCTTTGGAGCTGGAGGGGGCCATGAGTGGGGAGGGGGCCTCGGAGCTTGCCGAGCAGCCGGCTCCCGCTGCTTCTGGGGCCGGCTTCACTGGAGACATCATGAGGGAAGCGGGGGGACAGGAAGGGGAGGCCCCCATAGACCTGTCTACCAGCTCTAGGGCTGGCACACCTGCCCCAGCAAGGAAGGTGGCGGCTGGGGTCCTGGGGGGCCGGGGTGGGCCCTCCACCTTGGTTCCCATGGGAGGGGGGCCGGGTTGGGTCCTGGGTTATCCACAGGTGGGGTTTTACCCCCCGGGGGCTGAATTTCTTGGCTACTGCCCGCCCCTCCCCCCCCCAGATTTGGGGCGCCACCTCCTGGGAAGACAGGGCCCGGGGTGAGAGGATTTTGGAGCAGATTCAAGAGGTCAGGTGGGCCGAGGAGACCAGAGCCAGGGTGGGTGCGGTGTGGGGCCATGAGATTGAGGGCCCTCCCACCCCGACCTCTGAGGAGTAAAGGGAAGCGGAGAAGGAGGAAGAGATACGGAGGGTCAGGGCCAGGAAGGCAGTGCAGGACTCCCCCTCTGTAAGGAATATGGCAGGAGTAGGGACGGCCAGGACGGCTTTGAGGCCCGATGGTGCTGGGGCCCACTCAGGTTGGAGCGACCTGAGGGGTGGGAGGGGATCCAAGCCGGCGGCTGTCGGCAGAGCCCGGGGGTGCCTGGCGGGGCGCAAGACGGCTCCAAGACGCAGGACTGAAGCAGTAGGGCAGTCCGCAGCGGCTGTCCCTCCACCGAGGGCTCGGGCTCCTGCGGCACGTGTGGAGACTGGCGTGCGTGTGCGGGGAGGTGTGCAGAAAGGTGTGAAAAGAGCGGTGAAGGAGGTGGACACTTTGCGTATGGATCTGGAACCGGTGCTTGAGTTGGATTATGGTGCGGAGAGTGATGAGCTGGAGGACGGGGAGGTGCGGGATGACTTGGAAGGCGTAGGCCGCGCTGCGGACAACGGCGACCTTGGTGTTTTACAGGCCACGGCGGCGACGAAGACCAAGGCCGGGACGGCGGCGGTCCAGGTGACGGTGCCCAGAGGACGGCCCAGGGAACGGACGGAGACACTCACAGGTGAGGGAGCCTGGTGGGCGGCGTGGGATGACGGTCCCCGGGGGGGACGGCGTAAGAGGACTTGCAGGTCAGTGGGAGTTGGGGATGGCTCGGTGAGGGAGAAGGAGAAGCCATCGGGCGGTCCACCTGCGGATGGTGAGAAGGTGGACGGTAAGTCGGTGACTTTGGGGGTGCAGACGGACAAAAATGAGGGGAAGGAAGAGAAGGGGCTGAAGGTGCCTAAAAAACTGCCGTATATGGGGCTGGCTATGCCATTGGGGTCGCATCTATCGGAGAAACTCAAAGAACGGATTTGGAAACATGAATTTGTGGATGTCTTTAAGTTACTACACAGAGAAGTGCAGGCGAAAGAGGGGTCCAAGGAGGAGGAGTGGGAGCTGACGAGGCTCCCCAGGGTGCCGGTGACTATGGAGAACTGGACGTCAGCTTTCCTTATTTATGCTAGTGTGTACTGCCAGAAGTATTTGGACAGGGCGATAGCGCTTTTCAAATACATGGACATTATTCGTAAGGCCCAGATGCAGTTCGGGGGTTTTGCCTGGCTGAGTTATGATGAGGAGTTTAGAGCCAGGGTCAGCGCAAATCCGGAAAAGTGTTGGGGGGAAGTGGATCAGGAACTGTGGGTTCAGTGGATGGCGTCTACGCACTCCACTGCGTCCACGCACACGGCCAGCGGGCTCCCGGTGGTGTATCGGTCCTTTCCGCCGCGTCCCGCCCAAAGCGGGGCGGGGAGTGGAAATGTGCCCAACTCCATCATTTCAGGGCAGCAGTCCAAGCAAGGGGGATATACCACAGGGGCCTGTTGGAGCTACAACAAGGGGTATTGTTCCCGATACCGCTGTAAGTTCAAACATGAGTGCTCGAAATGCGGCGGGAAGCATGCCCTTACTCAGTGCCTCACCCTTGCCACGCCCTCGGAGCAATGGAGGAACGCTAGAGGGCGGGGCAACCCTGGACCGAAGGGCGCCTACACCGGTTAAGGTGGAGGCGATGGCCCCTTGGCTCTCGTGCTACCCGGACCAGGAGGCGGCGGCGTGTCTTTTGTGGGGTTTCACGGAGGGCTTTCGAGTGGGCTATCAAGGTCCCAGGGAGCGCCGATGGGCCGATAATTTGAGATCGGCGAAGGAGTTGCCGAGTGTAGTGTCTGCCAAGTTGAGGAAGGAGGTTGAGGAAGGAAGGGTGGCTGGCCCGTTTACTGACTGGCCTTTGGAGGATTTGATCGTCTCTCCGTTGGGGGTGGTCCCGAAGAAGGAGGAAGGGGAGTTCAGGATGATACACCATCTATCATGGCAGGAGGGTCAGTCAGTGAACGACTTTATTGCAGAAGAAGATTCTAGAGTGCTCTATGCGTCGGTGGACGATGCGATCCGTCTGGTGAGGGTGTGTGGGACGGGGGCTGAATTGGCGAAATGCGACATCAAGTCAGCCTTCCGTTTGCTGCCGATCCACCCGGCGGATTTCTCGCTCTTGGGCATGCAGTTTGGGGGGCCATCTACGTGGACAAGGTTTTGCCCATGGGGTGCGCCATCTCCTGCGCTCTTTTCGAGCTCTTTAGCACTTTCCTGCAGTGGGCCATGGTGCGAGTCAGTGGGTGCCGGGAGGTTACTCACTACTTGGATGATTTCCTCTTCCTGGGGAGGGCTGGTTCCGGGGATTGCGGCAGGGCCCTGTCGCGATTCCAGGAGATGGCCCTTCAGTTTGTGGTGCCTTTGGCGCCGGAGAAGACGGCTGGTCCCAGCTGTTGCCTCATGTTCCTGGGGATTGAACTGGACTCGGTGCAGTGGATGGCACGCCTCCCTGCGGCCAAAGTAGCGGAGATACTGGCTTGTCTGGACTGGGCAGTGGGGGAGAAGCGGATTCCTTTGCGTGCAGTTCAGACACTTCTGGGTTTCCTTAACTTTGCATGTAGGGTAGTGCGCGCAGGGCGGACGTTCTGCAGGCGGCTCGGCATGGCCATGTCGGGGGCAGTGCTTCCACATCACAGGGTCAGGATTTCCATGGGAGTGAGGGCAGATTTGAGGACATGGATCACATTCTTGCAAGACTTTAATGGTGTGTCCCTGGAGTTTGATGAGGAGAGGGCGGTCTGGCAATGCCAAATTTACTCCGATGCGGCTGGATCAGCGGGGTTTGGTGTTTTCTGGGACGGGAGGTGGTGTGCGGAGAGCTGGCCGGCTCCGTGGCTCAAGCAAGGGAGGAGCATTGCTTTCCTGGAATTCTTCCCTTTATTGGTGGCTCTGGAGGTGTGGGGGGAGGAATTTCGAAACAGGTCTGTGCTCTTCCATGTGGACAACATGACGGTGGTGGAGCTGGTGAATCATCAGAGGGCGAGGGACCTGAGAGTGCTGCGGCTGTTGCGGAGGTTCATGTTGGCTTGTTTGCGGTTGAATGTGGTGTTTCGGGCGAAGCATGTCCCTGGAGCGAATAATGACATTGCGGATGCTTTGTCTCGTTCGCAGTGGCAGCGGTTCCGGCACCTGGCACCGGGAGCGGACGCATGCAAGACCGAGCTGCCGGCCGGCATCTGGGCCTTGGGGGAGTGAGGATGGTTGGACTGGTGGAAGGTTCACTTGCAGAGACCACGAGGAGGACGTATCGTTTGGCATGGTCTGACTTTAGTGCTTTCATGGGCTGGGACCCGGATAGCGTTGTGGGTGCTGAGTCTGTGGTGAGACAAGGGCTGAGACGTTTTGTACTGGTTTGTATTGACAGGGGTTTGACTGCGGCCACGATTTCTGGTAAATTGGCAGGGATATCGTTTTACTGTGTTTTGTTTCTGGGGTTTGATCCGACCAAAGATGTGATCGTGAGCAGGATGTTGCGGGGTTGGGGTAGGGAGCGTGTGAGTGGGGGGGGCAGGCTGTGAGAGGCAGTAACTTTTGAGCTCTTGGTCCGGCTGGTTGGGGTGTTGCCGGAATGTTGTTACGACCTGGTTGAGGCTGGTCTTTTCCGTTTGTGTATGGTGTGGATGTTTTTCGGGGCGTTCCGGGTGTCTGAGTTGTTAGGTACGAGGAGACTGGCTGGCAGGTTGTTTGAAGAAATTCGGATGGATGGAGGTCGCCTGGGTTTCTGGTTGCGGTGCTCAAAGACTGATCAGTTGGGTAGGGGTAAGAGGATATGGCTGAACGAGACGGAGGGCGGGGCGGTATGCCCGGTGGTTGAATGGCAAACTTTCCTGGGGACGGTGAGTGTGGCGCGTGGGGAGATGTTTTGTCATGCATCTGGCGTGAGAATGACTGCGGGCCAGCTATTGGCGGTGTTGCGCAAGGCTTTGCGGAGATTGGGCCGGGATGCATCTGGTTTCGGGACTCACTCTTTCAGAATTGGGGCTGCGACAGCTGCGGCCAGGCTGGGTTGGTCCTGGAACAGGATTAGAAGGATTGGGCGATGGAAGTCACGCTGCTGCGAGAGGTATGTGAGGAAGTGAGGTGGTCCCAGGCAGGGTGTTGGTTGCTTTTGGTTGTTGTTCCTGTTTTCTAACATCTGTTTCTTCGTAGGTTGCGTGGGTGGACCGGGCGGTAAGACGGTGACATGGATTGTTGGGCACTCCTTCGTGCATTGGGCATCCAAATATGCAGAGCAACAGGTTTACGGCCGTAACCTGGGACTGAAGGGACACTTGCACGAGGTACAATGGTGGGGCAAAGGTGGCATGCGATGGGGGGCACTACTGCCCTGGCTCGCAAAGATGATCCCACAGAGGGGATGCCCTGATTTGTTGATTATACATCTGGGGGAAAACGACCTGGTGCAGCTGTCCGGATTGGCACTTTTGCAACTCATGCAACGGAACCTGGATGTGTTGAAAGGCAGGCTGGCAGGGACCTGCATTGCCTGGACTGAGTTGGTCCCCAGGAAAGTGTGGAGAGGGGCTATGAAGCATGGGGCCATCGAGAAAGCACGAAGGAAGCTCAATAGGGCCATGAGACTTTACTGTTGTGACAAAGACATTAAGGTTGTTGCACATGGTGGGATACGACTGGAGGAGCCGTTAGTTTTCAGGGACGACGGGGTGCACTTGTCCCAGCTGGGCAATGCGTATTACATGATGGAGATGAGAGATGTGGTGAGCAAGTTGTGGAATGAGGCTATCTGGTGTCACAGGGAGTGAATGCGGGAATGTGTGTGCGGACTGGCGGACCTGGTAGGGGGGTGGAGCAGTGAACCGCCCTACAGGGGGTTTCACTGGTTGGCAGGATTTGAAGGGACAGGGGGGTCAAGAGCGGGCACACCCATCCCTTGGGGGGGGGAGTTCGTAGGGCGGATAGAAGCGTGAATGGCAGGACGCAAGGAGTGGGCTGGATGACAAGTGATTGAGGGGCAAGAATAAGGCATGGTTGGAGCCTCTAGGGCTTGGTGATGGAGCGGAACGAGTGAAACGAATGAGAGGGGAGTGTGAGTGGGGGTTTGTTGTTATCACTATGTTGATGTTACTGGTATGTACAGATTACGCAGTTCTGGTCTAATAAAATGGCCTTTTACGCTGACACTGCGTGGCCTGTTTATTGCGCGATGCCGGGCCCCGGGGGAAGCAGAGTCGCAGACTAGTCTTCCCCCGGGGTCATTCGCGCAGGGATAGGCCAGGTAGGGGAAGGGGAGGAGTTAGGGGGTGGGTATTTAGGCGCAGGGGAGGAAGGAAACTTCCTCTTCCTGCGCCTGGCACCATCGGGAGGGAGCTAAAAAGGCCACCCACCCACCCGGCAGCTGGAGGTGTGTTTGGGTTGGTCCATAGCGTTGCCAGTTTAGGCCAGAGCTGCGGTAGGCAGGATTTGAAGGGACAGGGGTGTCAAGAGCGGGCACACCCATCCCTTGGGGGGGGAGTTCGTAGGGCGGATAGAAGCGTGAATGGCAGGACGCAAGGAGTGGGCTGGATGACCCCTGCCCTCACCACGTCTTCAACAAGGCCGACGCTATCATCGCACCCCACCTGCGGGACATCATCAACACCTCCTTCGACACCGCTACCTTCCCGGAGAGCTGGAAGCACGCCGAACTCAGCGTTCTATTCAAGAAGCCATCGGCTGACCCTACCGACCTCAAGAACTACCGCCCCATCTCGCTGCTCCCGTTTCTTGCAAAAGTCATCGAGAAGACCGTCAACAAGCAGCTGGCCGCCTTCCTCGAGACGAACGGATCCCTCGACCCCTCGCAGTCTGGCTTCCGGGCCAACCACAGCACCAAGACCGCCCTGATCGCAGTCACCGATGACATCCGAGCGCTGCTCGACAACGGAGAAACAGCGGCCCTCATCCTCCTCGACCTCTCCGCGGCCTTCGACACTGTCTGCCATCGTACCCTAGTACAACGCCTCTGCAACGTCGGAGTCCAGGAGAAGGCACTGGAGTGGATCATCTCCTTCCTCGCCGGAAGAACACAGAGAGTCCGCCTCCCCCCGTTCAGATCTGAAGCCACCGAAGTCATCTGCGGCGTCCCTCAAGGCTCCTCGCTCAGTCCAACCCTCTTCAACATCTACATGAGCCCCCTCGCAGACATCGCACGCCAGCACAACCTCAACATCATCTCCTACGCCGATGACACCCTGCTGATCCTCTCCCTTACCAACGACCCCGCCACCGCCAGAGCCAACCTTCACAAGGGGATGAAAGAAGTAGCCGAATGGATGAAGAACAGCCGCCTGAAACTGAACTCAGATAAGACGGAAGTCCTCATCCTGGGATCCTCACCCGCCGCTTGGGACGACTCCTGGTGGCCCCCCGCCCTAGGCAGCACACCCAAACCAACAGACCACGCACGCAACCTGGGCTTCATCCTGGACTCCTCCCTCTCCATGACCAGACAAGTCAACGCTGTCTCCTCGTCGTGCTTCAACATCCTGCGCATGCTACGTAAGATCTTCCGGTGGATCCCCACCGAGACCAGGAAGACGGTCACCCAGGCCCTCGTCACCAGCCGTCTGGACTACGGCAACACCCTCTACGCCGGAACCACCGCCAAACTCCAGAAGAGACTCCAGCGGATCCAGAACGCCTCAGCACGACTAATCCTGGACATCCCCCGTCGCAGCCACATCTCCGGACACCTGAGAGATCTGCATTGGCTCCCGATCAACAAGAGAATCACCTTCCGTCTCCTCACCCACGCACACAAAGCCCTACACAGCCAAGGCCCAGGATACCTCAACAGCCGCCTCAACTTCTACGCTCCCAAACGCCAGCTTCGTTCGACCAGCCACGCCCTCGCCGCCGTCCCCCGCATCCGTAGAGCCACCACAGGGGGACGGTCCTTCTCCTACCTCGCCGCCAAGACATGGAACTCCCTCCCCACCCACCTCCGCCTGACCCAGGACCACCTCGCCTTCAGGAAGCAACTCAAGACCTGGTTGTTCGAGCAGTAGCAGATCCCCCCCCCCAGCGCCTTGAGACCCTCTGGGTAAGTAGTGCGCTATATAAATACGATGATTGATTGATTGAGTGAGGGGCAAGAATAAGGCATGGTTGGAGCCTCTAGGGCTTGGTGATGGAGCGGAACGAGTGAAACGAATGAGAGGGGAGTGTGAGTGGGGGTTTGTTGTTATTACTATGTTGATGTTACTGTTATGTACAGATTACGCAGTTCTGGTCTAGTAAAATGGCCTTTTACGCTGACACTGCGTGGTCTGTTTATTGCGCGAGGAAGCCATCTGCTCTCGCACCTCTGATGCCGGCAGCCGACGAGTGAGATCTAAGACAGTCGCTCATTTTCGGGGAGAGGAAGAATAACTATGTTATTATAATAAGTTAATAAAGTAAAATACTTGCCACGTATCAGGACGCCATGAGAGGAAAAAGTTAACCAAATGATAAAATATGTCAACAAAATAACATGTTTGTAATTAACTATCTTGATCTTGAAGGGTAGCTTGGCGCAAAATACCAGATGTGTATGCTTAGGCAATGTAGAACCCCCAGACTTTTCGCCATAAATTAAACAAAGTACAAACCGGATATCGCTTCCACTGTGAAAGGCAGACCAACTGCTTCCATCGGTTGGTCAGTTTCACTAATGCACAGCCTCCAGAGCAGTTGCGAACTGCAGTGTACCATCAGTAATTGAGCACCTGTCCCTGTCAGCACCCAACGCATCTAGTTTAAAGAGCACCGCAGAACAAACCGGGACAGCACGCCCTTACTGTTATATAACCCCTACCCCAGGGAACAAGTCGTAAAAAAAGAAGTGGGGGGACGCTGTCACCGGAAGTGACGTCACGACAGGAAGTGACGTCACGAAAGGTGCCGAGCTCCTCTTCCCAGAGAGGCTAAAGAGTGAAGTCCAGCTGTTTGGCAGGGGGGACGGTGTCCCCCCGGTAAAATAAGTGGGGGGACGCCGTCCACCAGCGTGGTACCACGACTCGAGCCCTGCCCCACCCCTCCCGTGGTCATGAGAGTGAAGGTAAAAACTGAGTGAGAGGTGACCGTGCTGATGGTGGCTGTGGAAGCTACAAATACAATCTGGTAGACCACAGCACACATGTCCGTGCGTTGGGTCCTATAACAGCAGAGTACAAGCTGACTAAAGCAACACACAACTTGAGAAGAACTACTGTGAGACAGAAGCACAGGGAGGTTTAGCCTTTGCCCCTCTGCAGTCACATGTGATCCCGAGATGGATGGTCTATGTAAGCATGAGCGAATTTTGCGGATCTCGCGTTCGCGAATTTTGCGGATTTGCGGATTCGCAATCCGCAAAATCCGCGAATTCCCGCGAATTTGCGGATTTTTTTTTTTTTTGTGTTCGCCCGTGTTTCTGCCAGTTCGCGAGGGTTTTGTACACTTTCGCAAATTGCGAACTTACCTGTCGGGTCGCAAGTTTCGCGAACTTGTTGTTTCTACGTGTCCAGCCTGTTTGGGACACTCTTCTTCATCACTGCCACTCTCTGTCACCACTGCCACTCTCTGACTACTCATGCCACCCTCTGGCCCACCCATGCCACCCTCTGTTTCATCACCTCACCCTCTGGTTGTCCAGTGTACATTATTTTCGGCAAAGCAAAGCACACCTTCCCTGCCTCAAGTGACCTGAATTAATTTGGGGCTGATTCATGTGTCACAGAATATTTTTTTAGCTGGCACCTGCTTCCTTAGTGCGCCCTGATTAGTGATCTTTTGCACTTGCTAAGTGCTTTCATTGTTGCAAAATTAGTTACAACACCTGCCCTGCCCCAACTGACAATAATGAATTAGGGGCTGATTAATGGATTTTAACTTCCAGCCTGGCTCCTGCTTGTCTCCCTTAGCTGTAATTCAGGACCTTTGTGGCATATGTGTAACTATTCTGAGGTTCAGAGCAGGGTCACATACTAGTTTCAACTGGCAACTGAACTCTGGAGGGGCCCCTCAGGAAGCACTCCAGGAAATGGCTACTAATGATGAGCCTGAACTTTTGAACCTGGTAAGTAGTTACTTTCAGTTTTGCTAAGATCGTATTTCTGCAATTTTGCACTTATTCGCGGGGCGCGAACTCACGCGAACAGTGCGAGCAGTGCGAGCAAAATCCGCTGCTCGCGGATTTGCGGATTTGGCGGGAAATTCGCAAATCTCGCGGATTGCGGATTTCCCGAAAATCCGCAAAATCCGCGAGCGGAACGGATTTTCCGCCCACGCCTAGGTCTATGATGCATGGGCCACATATATGGCGCTTGTGATTAGGTTTTTTTATCACATTAAAGGGGTTGTTTGAAGTAATCATCAAACACGGTACCACTCCACTGTACACTATACTCACAAAAAGGTAACGGGATGGTTGAAAAATATAAGCAAAAAACGGATTTAACTCAATAGGGAATATCTATACCCCTATTTCTTACTTAGCTTTTTGCTCCAAACATCGGGGACACCATTAAAGTTAACTTTGTCTCCCATGAGATAATTTTAATTTGCCTTTCATGTTTAATTTACACTCTGCCCCTCACTCCAACTTCCATTGGATGATTCAAAACACCTCATGCTCCTCTCCTGAGTACCAAGATGAAGTAGGCGCACTATCTATGTCAGACCTAGGTCAAAACCGTATGCGGTTATATTTCTCAGTCATAGTCCTTACACCACATCAAAAGCACTTTAAAAATCCGAAATGCATCACTTCTGAGATGCACAATTATCCTTCCTACATTTGTATGCTTTAAGCAAGACCAGTTCTCTAGAAACTCCAATCCTAATAAAATGTGAAAAAGTGAAAGTGCACACAACACAGTGCAAGTTTTATTGACTAGGGCAATACAAACCTTTATGATTAGCTTCACATCTACCTTGGAAGGGAGAAAAGCAGTCTCACTATCTAAATTTAAACAATCAAACCTTCAGCATAAACAGATTCTTGAAAGTGGGCTTCTCTGGCAGCAATTTTAAATCCCCCATCGAAGGCAGAAGGTAGTCTCTATTCTGGAGCAAATGTCAGTTTGAGTCCGTCGCGGGATAAAAATGGCTACAAAAATGTCACAAGTTTCCTCAGCACAAATTTTGACAAGAAAACCTGAAGCAATTTGTATGGAAGAGCCCCACACTACTTTTTAACTCAAAATGGGAAAACCTGCTGCATTACCACATTATCCCCCATTTCAAGGTGCAAAATTTTACAGGAAGCAATGCTGCACCCAGAAAAAATGCATGTTGCGGTATCTATATAAGTGGGTGTGATATTGCTTACTAAAATAAAAAACAATTTAGAATAATGTCCAAAAACTGATCTTACAGCTCTGGTACCACAACAAAACAAGCATTGGCATAGCCAATAGGTCTCGCCTTTGGGACCGTATAAGTGTTTAGCAATGCAACAGTTGATGTTGTTGAACCAAGGATATTGTGCTGCATAACTAAATTCTTATAAGTTCCCAAAAGCGAGACCTATTGGCTATGCCAATGCTTGTTATGTTTGTTGTAAGTTGAAAACCTGTCTTTAGACCCTTCATGTGGTGCTGTATGTGTAGAAATACACTGTCTTTTCACTTTATTAAGCAAATGTTTGAGTGATATTTGTACTGATATTTGTCACTGCACCCACACACGCGGTTGGGTTCTTGGCGCACATAGCCGTGGCTGCAGCGCACAGAGACCTTATACTGCCGCACACAGAAGGAAAATATTAGAGGGAACATTGCCGCCGACTACTTGTCAGCCAGTCCTGTTTCCGCAATGATGGTGGTCGAACGCTCGTCCGACTGCCATCATAATAAGCCCCAAAGTCCTTTGCCATTTCTACAGAAAAGTCTTTAGCATAGGATTAGTACACTGGTATATATATATATATATATATATATATATATATATATATATATATATATATATATATATATATATAATAACAAAAGGTATAATTATCATACATAATTGAATATAGTATGTATGATAATTATACCGTTCCCTTTTGTTATTATTTTTTCGCGTCTGTGAACGCGACAGTATTTTCTTTATGTTTACTCATGTGGTACACCATGTGATTGAGACTATATTATGTTTACACCTATCACCTTTTCACCACTCGTGACCAAGGGGAGGAGCCCCGAAACGCGTCGGAGAGACATTTTCTGTTTGCCATTGCTGAATAAAGAAACTTTGGAACACCCTATCCTGTGTCCGTACTTCGCACTGTCCTTTCATCTAAAGGACGAGAGTGTGACTTTTGGAATATATATATATACATATATAATCATGGGAATGGGGGAGGCAGAGTGAGAATCCTTTCAGTCTCCGTAGGTAACTTTCATAATCAGAAGGGGGAAAGGATCACTGGTCCTGCTTAAACCTTGGGTTCACAAGTCAAGGACCTGGTATCTCCCAAACATATATGACTCTCATACACGTGTATATTGATAGTGATAGTCTCTCTTTTGCGGTATATACTGTGTCCCCGCTTTTCTACACGTGCGTGCGTAATCATTGAGTCATTTTTTGTCTTGTGCACCCTCCACCAGGAGGTTTGCCTTAAGGTTTAAGGCAGTAGTGATCGTGGAAAGTGGGGGGTAGTGGTGTGATTATTAAAAATCCGGACGGCCAGACAAAAAAAACAATTTAATAGGTCTGGGTTCGGACTAAAACTAAAAATTACGGATGCACTTTGCGAATTGGTAAGGGATTCTAGTGCATTATATAGAGTATTGTTAAAAAGAGGTCAACATGTTTCAGCCTTTGGTAGTCAACAGATCTATAGGCTTTCGTCAGGACCAATGGGGGTTAGTGAATGGTGAGAAAACTGTGAGAAGAATAAAGGATTATTGACCTGATTCTTCGTGACTTTAAGGTTTCATTGTACCTGCAAAAATAGAAAACACGCACACAGACAACGACAAACAGGGAGATAGGGTATGGAGAAACACATAATTATGTACAATAGTACCTTAGTTTTTTGTAAGGAACTAGAAAATGGCAATACTTCCCGTCATACTCATACCGGGCGTCAACTCTTCCATTCTCATGCTTCGGTTCGACTTATACTGAGGTGCCCATAGTTCTGACAATAATACTGTAGTGAGGTGCCCATAGTTCTGACAATATCACTGTGCGTGATCTATAGTGGAATATGCTAAACAGTGCGGTCGTTTTGTGTTTTTATCTAGAGGCACTGCAGACATTCCGAATATTCCAAGTGTGTGGTTTTTAGGAATATGAGCATGCTTATAGTGCCAAAGAGGTTTTCCACGAGTCGCTAGTTTAACGTGGCTGCATTCGTGCTCAATACGCTGCGCGCGCTCTTAAAAACGCGTACCTTGTCTTTTTTTGGAAATTGCTCCCTCGGGGATTTGGGCTGATCGAGAGAGGCCTTACTAAAGAGGTATTAAAAAGGAGGAGTTATCGAGTGCGCTTTTTTACTTACGGTTTTCCGTATGTTGAATGCGCCTAGGTTTACCCAATACCTTAGTGCCTTCTTACTCGGTCCTGGCAGCATGTGCTGACTCTCCCTGTCCTCACCCGGAACTACAGCGTGATGCGGTTCCGGGTCGATTTTTACTCCATGGCGGTAGAAATGAAAGAAATACTTCAACATGTAGTGTAGAAGGTTTCTTTTAGATTACACTCACCATTCTATTAGTAATTAAAAAGGGGAGTGCAAATCGGTATTAGTAAGCAATTCATAAATGACGAAATGGGGTTATTTGTGTATATAAAGAAAACATTGTTATTTTGTTTTCAATTGTCTGATCTAATGAGAGGGGCTAGAGTGGGCGCATAAATTGTTGCGCTTTAGAGAGGATGCAGAGGTTTTATTTTGTGGGTCCTTTTAAACTACAGTTATGGGCTTGGTTTTTGGAATCACTAGTATAGTGCATATTTGGTGATCACTAAAGATGAACAGAGATAATAGGCCATTGGGGTACCTTATTTAAGGCGGATTGTCGGGAGTTGAAGTCTCAGATCATCTGTTGAGAGATAACCATGGAACAGAGTCGTTCAGGCCTAGGGTATCTGTTTTTAACCTATGGACCCAACGTTGTTCCTTCTCGAACAGTATGTTTTCCGCGTTTCTGTCGATTGTCTCGAGGCTTTCCAGGATCACCCAATGGAGGTCATTGGCAGTGTGTTGTTTTTCTTTATAGTGTGATGACATCTTTGTTGTACTTTTCTGACAGTTAACATTACTCCTGTGTTCACCGAGTCTTTGTTTCGCTTTTCGGCATGTCATCCCAATATATCTCATATTGTAAGGGCATGTAATCATATACACCACGTGACTAGTATTGCAGTTGGTGTGTTTTTTCAATTTCCATAACAAGTTTGGAAGTAATTGCAATTCTTTTGTTGGTTTTGTGGTGGCACAGACTACGCAGGAACCACAAGGGTAGTGTCCAGTAATTGGAGGATTGTTCCATAAGCCTGGTTGTTGTTTCTTTTTTCTCGGTGGAGGTCTGGTATGGACCAGCAGATCCTTGATATTGGTACTCCTTTTATTCGCAAATCTTGGTTTTGGCCAAGTCAGGGTGTTTGATGTTATAATCTTCCAGTTGCGGTTGATTATTTTCTTCACCTGATTTGTTATTGGGCTATAGGTTGTTACACACGTAGTCCTGTCTTCAGTCTGTTTTGGGTGACTTTCGAGGAGGGATTCCCTCGGTTGGTTTCTGGCTCGTTTCGCACAGGAGTTGATTATCCTTTTTGGGTAGTCTCTGGCTGTTAGTTTTTCACAGAGGTCTGTTGCTTGAGCTTTGTAGTCTTTTATGGAGCTGCAATTTCTTCTTAGCTGGAAATTTTTTTCCATAAGGGCCAATCTACAACATTCTAATACAAAATGTCTTGGGGTCCGGTGGGGCCAGTCAATATTGAACAATATGGTTTCGAGAGTCTCTAAAGTTTTCTGTTGTGGAAGGCTTGTGTAGAGACTTTCGACGTCCAATCCTACTAGGAGCATACTGCTCTCCGAGTACTCGAAATTTTGTAACATATTGATCAAGTCTCGTGTGTCTTTTAGGTAAGTAGGAGTGGTTTGGAACAGTGGTCTCAAGTACTGGTCCGCAAATTGTGATAGTGGCTCTAGAATAGAATTGATCCCCGAGACAATTGGTCTTCCTGGTGGTGGCATCTTGTCTTTGTGCGTCTTGGGCAGAGAATAAAAGTATGGCCATATTTTTATTCTCTGTTCTATGTTGTAGATTGGCCCTTATGGAAAAAAATTTCCAATACAAAAACACCCTCTACCTCCAGCAACATGGAACATCTATGGGCAGCACCTTTGCGCCTAGCGTAGCGGGTCTGTACGTGAGCACCTTTGAACAGACCTACGTACACAACGCACACAACCCCTTCTTTCGTCATATACTCTTTTGGAAGAGATATATTGACGACATTTTCCTAATCTGGAGAGGGGACAATACGTCACTAACAGATTTCCATAGGTGGCTGAACAATCAGGATGAATGCCTTAAGTTCACATTCACATCCAATGCACAGAGTCTTGACTTCTTGGACATCACCATTTTGCCAAGGAAAACAGCTTACAAACAAGAACGTTTTTCAAGTCCACTGCAAAAAACAGTCTACTATCCTTCAACAGTTTTCACCCCCGCCCGTTAAGAGAAAACCTTCCGTACAGCCAGTTTTTACGGCTAAGAAGAAATTGCAGCTCCATAAAAGACTACAAAGCTCAAGCAACAGACCTCTGTGAAAAACTAACAGCCAGAGACTACCCAAAAAGGATAATCAACTCCTGTGCGAAACGAGCCAGAAACCAACCGAGGGAATCCCTCCTCGAAAGTCACCCAAAACAGACTGAAGACAGGACTACATGTGTAACAACCTATAGCCCAATAACAAATCAGGTGAAGAAAATAATCAACCGCAACTGGAAGATTATAACATCAAACACCCTGACTTGGCCAAAACCAAGATTTGCGAATAAAAGGAGTACCAATATCAAGGATCTGCTGGTCCATACCAGACCTCCACCGAGAAAAAAGAAACAACAACCAGGCTTATGGAACAATCCTCCAATTACTGGACACTACCCTTGTGGTTCCTGCGTAGTCTGTGCCACCACAAAACCGACAAAAGAATTGCAATTACTTCCAAACTTGTTATGGAAATTGAAAAAACACACCAACTGCAATACTAGTCACGTGGTGTATATGATTACATGCCCTTGCAATATGAGATATATTGGGATGACATGCCGAAAAGCGAAACAAAGACTCGGTGAACACAGGAGTAATGTTAACTGTCAGAAAAGTACAACAAAGATGTCATCACACTATAAAGAAAAACAACACACTGCCAATGACCTCCATTGGGTGATCCTGGAAAGCCTCGAGACAATCGACAGAAACGCGGAAAACATACTGTTCGAGAAGGAACAACGTTGGGTCCATAGGTTAAAAACAGATACCCTAGGCCTGAACGACTCTGTTCCATGGTTATCTCTCAACAGATGATCTGAGACTTCAACTCCCGACAATCCGCCTTAAATAAGGTACCCCAACGGCCTATTATCTTTAGTGATCACCAAATATGCACTATACTAGTGATCCCAAAAACCAAGCCCATAACTGTAGTTTAAAAGGACCCACAAAATAAAACCTCTGCATCCTCTCTAAAGCGCAACAATTTATGCGCCCACTCTAGCCCCTCTCATTAGATCAGACAATTGAAAACAAAATAACAATGTTTTCTTTATATACACAAATAACCCCATTTCATCATTTATGAATTGCTTACTAATACCGATTTGCACTCCCCTTTTTAATTACTAATAGAATGGTGAGTGTAATCTAAAAGAAACCTTCTACACTACATGTTGAAGTATTTCTTTCATTTCTACCGCCATGGAGTAAAAATCGACCCGGAACCGCATCACGCTGTAGTTCCGGGTGAGGACAGGCAGAGTCAGCACATGCTGCCAGGACCGAGTAAGAAGGCACTAAGGTATTGGGTAAACCTAGGCGCATTCAACATACGGAAAACCGTAAGTAAAAAAGCGCACTCGATAACTCCTCCTTTTTAATACCTCTTTAGTAAGGCCTCTCTCGATCAGCCCAAATCCCCGAGGGAGCAATTTCCAAAAAAAGACAAGGTACGCGTTTTTAAGAGCGCGCGCAGCGTATTGAGCACGAATGCAGCCACGTTAAACTAGCGATTCGTGGAAAACTTCTTTGGCACTATAAGCATGCTCATATTCCTAAAAACCACACACTTGGAATATTCGGAATGTCTGCAGTGCCTCTAGATAAAAACACAAAACGACCGCACTGTTTAGCATATTCCACTATAGATCACGCACAGTGATATTGTCAGAACTATGGGCACCTCACTACAGTATTATTGTCAGAACTATGGGCACCTCAGTATAAGTCGAACCGAAGCATGAGAATGGAAGAGTTGACGCCCGAAATGAGTATGACGGGAAGTATTGCCATTTTCTAGTTCCTTACAAAAAACTAAGGTACTATTGTACATAATTATGTGTTTCTCCATACCCTATCTCCCTGTTTGTCGTTGTCTGTGTGCGTGTTTTCTATTTTTGCAGGTACAATGAAACCTTAAAGTCACGAAGAATCAGGTCAATAACCCTTTATTCTTCTCACAGTTTTCTCATCATTCACTAACCCCCATTGGTCCTGACGAAAGCCTATAGATCTGTTGACTACCAAAGGCTGAAACATGTTGACCTCTTTTTAACAATACTCTATATAATGCACTAGAATCCCTTACCAATTCGCAAAGTGCATCCGTAATTTTTAGTTTTAGTCCGAACCCAGACCTATTAAATTGTTTTTTTTGTCTGGCCGTCCGGATTTTTAATAATCACACCACTACCCCCCACTTTCCACGATCACTACTGCCTTAAACCTTAAGGCAAACCTCCTGGTGGAGGGTGCACAAGACAAAAAATGACTCAATGATTACGCACGCACGTGTAGAAAAGCGGGGACACAGTATATACCGCAAAAGAGAGACTATCACTATCAATATACACGTGTATGAGAGTCATATATGTTTGGGAGATACCAGGTCCTTGACTTGTGAACCCAAGGTTTAAGCAGGACCAGTGATCCTTTCCCCCTTCTGATTATGAAAAATATATATATACATATACATATATATAAATATATATATATATAAATATAAATATATATACATATATATATATATAGATATATACATATATATATATATATATATACATATATATATATATATATATATATATATATACATACATATATATATATATATATATATATATATATATATATATATATATATATATATATATATATATATATATATATATATATATATACATATATATATATATATATATATACATATATATATATATATATATATATACATATATATATATATATATATATATATATATATATATATATATATATATATATATATATTCAAACACAAGTTAGCCCCAGGTGGGAGAAGCCACAAGGTAGGTATTGCATTTCTTCCTTTATTAAAGTGCAGCTTCATACAGGAAACGACAGCCAGATAGTCATCAAAGTGTTCAGCAGCCAGACCGGTTTCGGGCATCTCTCCCTTTCTCAATGGCTTTCTGTTGAAAAGAGATGACGATACATGTCGCACTTATATCTCCCCCGGACCTGCCTCGTTAGGCGTGGCTGACTGCACAGCCTTCTGGTCCTTGTAGTGCTAATGTTACACCTCCAGTGAGTTCATCTCGTAATTTCAGCAGAAAATTAGCTGTTCATTAAAATACCTCCGTGGGTCGATGAACAAGTCGTGCTCTCGTCGCCTGATGTTAATTAGTAGCTGTACTTGAAGCCAACCTCCCGTTTCCAATGACACCCGTTAGGCACCATCCGGGTCCGCGCTGAACACGGCAGGCTTCTCCCGCGGCCGAGCTCCAGCCGCAAATATTCAAACACAAGTTAGCCCCAGGTGGGAGAAGCCACAAGGTAGGTATTGCATTTCTTCCTTTATTAAAGTGCAGCTTCATACAGGAAACGACAGCCAGATAGTCATCAAAGTGTTCAGCAGCCAGACCGGTTTCGGGCATCTCTCCCTTTCTCAATGGCTTTCTGTTGAAAAGAGATGACGATACATGTCGCACTTATATCTCCCCCGGACCTGCCTCGTTAGGCGTGGCTGACTGCACAGCCTTCTGGTCCTTGTAGTGCTAATGTTACACCTCCAGTGAGTTCATCTCGTAATTTCAGCAGAAAATTAGCTGTTCATTAAAATACCTCCGTGGGTCGATGAACAAGTCGTGCTCTCGTCGCCTGATGTTAATTAGTAGCTGTACTTGAAGCCAACCTCCCGTTTCCAATGACACCCGTTAGGCACCATCCGGGTCCGCGCTGAACACGGCAGGCTTCTCCCGCGGCCGAGCTCCAGCCGCAAATATTCAAACACAAGTTAGCCCCAGGTGGGAGAAGCCACAAGGTAGGTATTGCATTTCTTCCTTTATTAAAGTGCAGCTTCATACAGGAAACGACAGCCAGATAGTCATCAAAGTGTTCAGCAGCCAGACCGGTTTCGGGCATCTCTCCCTTTCTCAATGGCTTTCTGTTGAAAAGAGATGACGATACATGTCGCACTTATATCTCCCCCGGACCTGCCTCGTTAGGCGTGGCTGACTGCACAGCCTTCTGGTCCTTGTAGTGCTAATGTTACACCTCCAGTGAGTTCATCTCGTAATTTCAGCAGAAAATTAGCTGTTCATTAAAATACCTCCGTGGGTCGATGAACAAGTCGTGCTCTCGTCGCCTGATGACTATCTGGCTGTCGTACAGCTACCAATTAACATCAGGCGACGAGAGCACGACTTGTTCATCGACCCACGGAGGTATTTTAATGAACAGCTAATTTTCTGCTGAAATTACGAGATGAACTCACTGGAGGTGTAACATTAGCACTACAAGGACCAGAAGGCTGTGCAGTCAGCCACGCCTAACGAGGCAGGTCCGGGGGAGATATAAGTGCGACATGTATCGTCATCTCTTTTCAACAGAAAGCCATTGAGAAAGGGAGAGATGCCCGAAACCGGTCTGGCTGCTGAACACTTTGATGACTATCTGGCTGTCGTTTCCTGTATGAAGCTGCACTTTAATAAAGGAAGAAATGCAATACCTACCTTGTGGCTTCTCCCACCTGGGGCTAACTTGTGTTTGAATATTTGCGGCTGGAGCTCGGCCGCGGGAGAAGCCTGCCGTGTTCAGCGCGGACCCGGATGGTGCCTAACGGGTGTCATTGGAAACGGGAGGTTGGCTTCAAGTACAGCTACCAATTAACATCAGGCGACGAGAGCACGACTTGTTCATCGACCCACGGAGGTATTTTAATGAACAGCTAATTTTCTGCTGAAATTACGAGATGAACTCACTGGAGGTGTAACATTAGCACTACAAGGACCAGAAGGCTGTGCAGTCAGCCACGCCTAACGAGGCAGGTCCGGGGGAGATATAAGTGCGACATGTATCGTCATCTCTTTTCAACAGAAAGCCATTGAGAAAGGGAGAGATGCCCGAAACCGGTCTGGCTGCTGAACACTTTGATGACTATCTGGCTGTCGTTTCCTGTATGAAGCTGCACTTTAATAAAGGAAGAAATGCAATACCTACCTTGTGGCTTCTCCCACCTGGGGCTAACTTGTGTTTGAATATTTGCGGCTGGAGCTCGGCCGCGGGAGAAGCCTGCCGTGTTCAGCGCGGACCCGGATGGTGCCTAACGGGTGTCATTGGAAACGGGAGGTTGGCTTCAAGTACAGCTACCAATTAACATCAGGCGACGAGAGCACGACTTGTTCATCGACCCACGGAGGTATTTTAATGAACAGCTAATTTTCTGCTGAAATTACGAGATGAACTCACTGGAGGTGTAACATTAGCACTACAAGGACCAGAAGGCTGTGCAGTCAGCCACGCCTAACGAGGCAGGTCCGGGGGAGATATAAGTGCGACATGTATCGTCATCTCTTTTCAACAGAAAGCCATTGAGAAAGGGAGAGATGCCCGAAACCGGTCTGGCTGCTGAACACTTTGATGACTATCTGGCTGTCGTTTCCTGTATGAAGCTGCACTTTAATAAAGGAAGAAATGCAATACCTACCTTGTGGCTTCTCCCACCTGGGGCTAACTTGTGTTTGAATATTTGCGGCTGGAGCTCGGCCGCGGGAGAAGCCTGCCGTGTTCAGCGCGGACCCGGATGGTGCCTAACGGGTGTCATTGGAAACGGGAGGTTGGCTTCAAGTACAGCTACCAATTAACATCAGGCGACGAGAGCACGACTTGTTCATCGACCCACGGAGGTATTTTAATGAACAGCTAATTTTCTGCTGAAATTACGAGATGAACTCACTGGAGGTGTAACATTAGCACTACAAGGACCAGAAGGCTGTGCAGTCAGCCACGCCTAACGAGGCAGGTCCGGGGGAGATATAAGTGCGACATGTATCGTCATCTCTTTTCAACAGAAAGCCATTGAGAAAGGGAGAGATGCCCGAAACCGGTCTGGCTGCTGAACACTTTGATGACTATCTGGCTGTCGTTTCCTGTATGAAGCTGCACTTTAATAAAGGAAGAAATGCAATACCTACCTTGTGGCTTCTCCCACCTGGGGCTAACTTGTGTTTGAATATTTGCGGCTGGAGCTCGGCCGCGGGAGAAGCCTGCCGTGTTCAGCGCGGACCCGGATGGTGCCTAACGGGTGTCATTGGAAACGGGAGGTTGGCTTCAAGTACAGCTACCAATTAACATCAGGCGACGAGAGCACGACTTGTTCATCGACCCACGGAGGTATTTTAATGAACAGCTAATTTTCTGCTGAAATTACGAGATGAACTCACTGGAGGTGTAACATTAGCACTACAAGGACCAGAAGGCTGTGCAGTCAGCCACGCCTAACGAGGCAGGTCCGGGGGAGATATAAGTGCGACATGTATCGTCATCTCTTTTCAACAGAAAGCCATTGAGAAAGGGAGAGATGCCCGAAACCGGTCTGGCTGCTGAACACTTTGATGACTATCTGGCTGTCGTTTCCTGTATGAAGCTGCACTTTAATAAAGGAAGAAATGCAATACCTACCTTGTGGCTTCTCCCACCTGGGGCTAACTTGTGTTTGAATATATATATATATATATATATATATATATATATATATATATTCACTGAAAAAACCATAGGTTATAGTCGATATATAGTTAGGAATTTGCATTTACAAAACCTTGAAAATTCAATGAAAAAACCATTGGTTTTAGGCCATATATAGTTAGGGATTTGCATTTACAAAACCTTATTTTACTCGCATAAAACCATTGAAATTCCATATATAGTTAGATGCGCTAACTATATATCGCGCACCCGCAATCCACTGCTGATGATGTCACATATTACATCATTCATGACATGGTCAGTGACATCACTGATGACATCACTGATGACAACTCAAATGACATCACTGATCACATCTCAAATGACATCACTGATGATATCACTGATGACAACTCAAATGACATCACTGACAACATCACAGATGACATCATTCATGTGTTAATACGATGAACCTCTACAGACTCTGATATATCCTTAGATACACTCAGTGAAAACAGACACTCACAGACTGTCACTCATCCATGGAGTTACTCATACACCTAGACAGTCATGCAAAGAATCAAACACACCTCCAATTCCTCAACTATACAGTTATACACACCTTACTTATTGAAACATATTCTAACACATATTTACTCTCTTATACAATCCTTGATACATGTTCACAATGATCCATACAGCCACTCACACATTCACTGGCTCTTATGCACAGTTATTTATATATGTTAACTCTCACATGTACTGTGTTTTACATATGTACTTACTTTGACATGTAGCACTGAGATATCCATTCACTCACCAATACACTCATGCACACAGTCAACCGCCCATATAGCTGTTTCCACATGCACTCTTGAACTCATACACCTAGTGAATCAACTGCTTACACATCTATGCACAGAGTCACACACCTCCCAGCCACCCACACACATACTCAGTCTCCCATACAAATACTTGAGCAACCAATCAATAACCCATATAGTTATTCATATAGCTACTGATCAACACATGCAGCAGTTTACAGAACAACAGATATAATGATGCACAAATTAATACAGTTTAATCACTAACCCATGCACTCAGTGAGACACATTTAATCACTCCCTCATACAATCAGTCATGCACCTACTAAATCCTTCATCCAGACACTTTCACATCCACTCATTCTTCAATATGTAAGACATATTTTAACTTTACAGAAACATACAGTCACTGGATGTTGTCATCAGTGATGTCATTTGAATTTCAATGGTTTTTTAATAGCAAATATGAAAAGCTTTAAAATGTCAAGTACGTGATAGATAAAAACATTTTCGTATTTATGCACGCTGATGTGCTTTGAACGCTGCACCCCGCCCCCTCCCCTCTTTTCTCTTAGTAGTACTCTCTCTTTGCAGATAGTGAACGGTAGTTAACGCAGGCCTTTGCCCCCGTTGTAATCCGTCGTGCCTGCTTGTCTCTCCATTTGATTGATTGTTATCAAGCATTTACTGTTTTAGAATTGGTTCTCTTTGGATCATTCTCTATTTACAAACAAGCACAAAGTCGCAATACTCTGTTTAGTCTTTGCAGATAGTGAAAAATCGTGTAAAAAAATAAAAGTAATCGAGCAAAATCAGTAGGCCACTAATTGGATCTCTTTTTGACCTCGCTAAAATAGAAATATTAGGAACAACCCTTCATGAGAAATACGAAAATAGTGAGATGAACTGAGCTCCACACCATGAGGGCTGCAAGACAGCTCGACTCCGTCACCCACCCCGCCCAAAATAACGACAAACCCTATGCAAATATTAAAAATATAGACAACACACCAGCAAAGAAACAGGGTAAAACATTTTATTAAATAACTATTTACATAACTATTTTATACTTTTTATTGCCCGATCCGGCTAGCTCAATCGATCGAGCATGAAACTCATGCACTCTGATAGCAAGCGATGCTACTGATGCTATGCAGACCAAAACTGGTTTTCAGTTTGTACATTTTTCTAGATTTTTCAATCCAAGGTTGGTTGACTTTGTAGAACGATGGCTTCAGATTTTCAACATACGGTGTGGTGGCGCGGACTGGGAGGGGGCGCTTCGCTCCTGCCCCCTCCCCAAGTAAGATTTTCATACGTGAAAGTACGTTAATGGTTTTGGTCCCTGAGTTGCTTCAATGTCACTGCCATTCTCAAATGGCATAAGTTCTGGATGTTGGGTGCCATAGTTCAGAGTTCTGAGCAGCGCTTGTAACACTGTCTGAAGCTTATTTCCACCTACTGCAGCTTCACTATTCTCAAAGTAAGTGAGTGTCGTTTGTGGACCTGACTGCATTTGAAAACAATGTGATATGTTACCTTCCTAAACAGCTTGACGGAGGCCCCCGAGGGGCGGTGTGATGGCCATGGACTCGGAGAAGACGCTTGGCTCCGACCCCCTCCCCAAGTCTTATAGCACTGGTGTAGCCTGAGATCGCCCCCGACATAGGCGGCCGGCTCCCGGGGTCCGGCGGAACTTTTTGCCTTTTGATGACTCTTCTATTCTGGACCTTGTCCCACAATCCGTTTGACCTGAAGACACGCTGTAGTGGGGCGCCCCTTTACCGTTTCAGTTGCCATTCCGCCCGCTTTTGCTGCACTGTGCCTCTTCCGCCATTCAGCTGTTTACCGCCCGCTCTTGCGACTACAGCGTCTCGCTCACCATGTAGTTGAGTTGCTCCCGCTCTTGCGGTGCAGCGATAGGCGGCTGCCACAGGACTCTCAAAATGGCGGCCGGCTCTTCGGTTTTGGGCCTGGTCCACTAAAATGGCCCTGGGACACCTTGGAACTCGGACGCTTCCCTGATAGGGCTTGGGTCCCATTCTCGAAAGCGTCCCCTCAGCCGTGAAGATTCTACAAAAGTCTTGGGGGCCCCCGACTCCCGCAGGCTTCTGGTGGGGAGCGGCTGCCATATCTGCTCGTGGAATGGCCACGACGGAGCTACGAGATGGTAGTGCTCTCATGCTGACGCCAGCTTTAGTCTGAAACATCCAGAAACACTGTAGACTACCAATTCGATCAGTTCCGGTAGCGCCCCAACATGACCCGGAAGAGAAGAACTTGCCCTCCCCTCTTTGACTGATGGTTCTTGTTGCCTGTCCCCTCTGTTGTCATTTAACAGAACTTTTTGGACTGCTGAAAGGGGTTGTGTTCCGAACGCTGGTTGGTGGAGACATTTTGACTATATTCTTGACCTACGTTGTCGCGTAATGCGTTATATGACACGCCGCGTTAGCGCACCCGGAAGTGATCCGAGGCGCGGCGCGCAGCGCGTAACGTAAGCATAACAGGTCATGTGACTTGTTAATAAAACTTTTCATTGGTTCATTTTACTTTTGTTATTTTAATGATCTAAAGCTTGGTCATATGACCTAAAAATTACGCTTTTTATTGTTTTCGAACATTATTTTTTTTTAAACATATGTTATAATATTCCAGGCTAATGTACTTTCCCGGAAAATTTACAACTGTCCTGCAAGTAAAATATATTCCTTTTTCGAGAAAAAGGGCGTTTCTTCGTTCCATGACGGAGCCGTTGAGTAAAAGAGACTCGGCCTGCTGTCTTAGTCGCCGATACGCCTGATTATCAGATTCTTATCGATCACTTTATGTTGCAGAAATGAAAAACACAACTGCCCTTGACCATTTATCTTTACTGCGTTCCTACATATTATACCTTTTATCCGTCATGTAATTGGACTACTTTATTTCACTTGCCTTTTACTGATTCGAAAACAGTGACTAAAAGTAAAAACTTTACCAATGTAAATACTACTACCATGTTTTGTTTTAAAAACCTTTATTGTGAAAATGTCAGTATACAAATACGGGCCTATAACCACGTGGGCCGGCCACGGAGCAAACTGGAATCGTATATGATGAGGAGACATTTACATTATGGAGGAACGTAACGAACGAGCCATTAGGTTGCAAGAACTAAGGTGTCTAACAGTTGCGGAATCGGTGGACGTACATTTTGTAATTAAAATACGACAGGGCCACTTACAAAAAAGTTATCTAGATATACATTTGCGTGCAAGTACCATGGGTGACGTTAATTCGAACTTTCAATAGTACAGTAATCAATAACACATCAGAACTTAATATCAATAGGGATGTCGAAATATTCAATCAATTCTCGTCCCCGCCCGCCATGAGCATCAAAACTGCATTCATATCTCGTGATATCAAGGTTGTTCAACTAGTACACAACAATGAGTTACGAGTCCCATTTATACCGGCGCCATTTTGGGCGAGGCCGGGCAGGTCCAAGATATAGTCAAAATGTCTCCACCAACCATCGGCCAGACCAGAACCCCTTTCGGCCCTTTATGCTACAAGATGGTGTCTTCCATTCAGAAAATATTATTGGCAGCATTTTGAAAGGAAACATAAACAGCCGTTCTCCTAGTGAGTTTCACATTGTTACATTTAGGAAGAATGTTGAAGAGTAGTATGTGGAAAATCTGAAGCCATTTTTCTACAAACTCTCAATCAGCCTTGGATGGAAAAAAAATCCTGAAGAATGTACAAACTGAAAACCAATTTTTGTCTGTATAGCATCAACAGCAACGCTTGAGTCAACTTTGTGTCAAGCCGCCATTTTCATTCACTCAATAGCGTCCCCCTGCACACATTCAGGGACCTGGTCGTGTTTTCAGATGAAACGGATTGTAGGACAAGAAGCAGAAAAGAAAAGGAAAAAAGTTCCGCCGGACCTCGGGAGCCGGCCGCCTATGTCATGTGCGACCTTAGGCCACACCAGGGCAATAGTGAAGCTGCAGCAGGTGCAAATAAGCTTCAGACAGTCTTACAAGCACTGCTCAGAACTCTCAACTATGGCACTCAACATCCAGGACTTGCCATTCGGATCTTGGCGCCTTGTGCTGGTTCCGACCTATTCACACATCGGTCCACTACTGACATCACCTCATAAGCCAACGGGACACCCCACGCCGACTTTCGGCGCAGCATTGTAGGATGGCCACACCAGTGCGGCAACTTGCTGGACACCACCTCGGTGCCATCCGGATCTCGGCGCGTTCGAGTCACTGTACCGCAAGAGTGACCGCAACTCAGCTGGACACGCCGTCTTTCGGCGCAGCATTGTAGGATTGCCACACCAGTGCGGCAATTTGCTGGACACCACCTCGGTGCCATCCGGATTTCGGTGCGTTGTGCTGCCTTCGGCCTACTGTAGCCGCAAGTGCGGACGCAACTCAGTTGGACGGCGAGTGAAACGCTAAGGGGCGCCGCACTGCAGCCGAGGAGCCTCCATCTTGGGGGAGACGCACAGCCCCCACTGACTGACGCGACCTCACAGGCCAACGGGGCGCCCCACGCCGACTTTCGGCGCAGCATTGTAGGATGGCCACACCAGTGCGGCAATTTGCTGGACACCACCTCGGTGCCATCCGGATCTCAGCGCGTTGTGCTGCCTTCGGCCTATTCGCACATCGGTCCGCTACTGACGCCGCCTCACGTGCCAACGGATTTTCTACGCTTTTTGTAGCCCTATGCCGGATAACAGGTCATGTGACTTGTTTATAAAACTTTTCATTGGTTCATTTTACTTTTGGTTTCCTAAAGATGGAAGGCTTGGTCATATGACCTAAAAATAACACTTTTCATTGGTTTAGAACATTTTTTTTTCCCAAACGATGAAAGCCCCACCTTGTTTCTGGATGTTTCAGACTAAAGCTGGCGTCAGCATGAGAGCACCACCATCTCGTAGCTCCGTCGTGGTCATTCCGCGAGCAATCATGGCAGCCGCTCCCCACCGGAAGCCTGCGAGAGTCGGGGGCCCCCAAGACTTTTGTAGAATCTTCACGGCTGAGGGGACGCTTTTCGAGAATGGAGCCCAAGCCCTAGCAGGCAAGCGTCCGAGTTCCAAGGTGTCCCAGGGCCATTTCAGTGGACCAGGCCCAAAACCGAAGAGCCGTCCGCCATTTTAAGAGTCATGTGGCAGCCGCCTATCGCTGCACTGCAAGAGTGGGAGCAACTCAACAACATGGTGAGCGAGACGCTGTAGCCGCAAGAGCGGGCGCAACTCAGCTGGATGGCCGCCACCTGGGGAGGCCCGTTCACGCCGCCTCCCCCACGCCCCCCACCCCCGGGCCGCCCCACGCCAATTTTCGGAGCAGCATTGTAGGATACCAAAACCAGTGCGGCAGTTTACTGGACATCACCTGGGTGCCATCAACATCTCAGCGCGTTCTGCTGCCTTGGGACTATTCGCACAACAGACCGCTACTGACGAGGCCTCCCCCCGCACCACCCGGGACGCCCCACGCCAATTTTCGGAGCAGCATTGTAGGATACCAAAACCAGTGCGGCACCCAGGCGACATCACCTGGGTGCCGTCCAGAACTCAGCACGTTGTGCTGCCTTGGGACTATTCGCACAAAAGACAGCTTCTGACAATTGTTGCTTTTTTTGGTGAAAAATGTTTAAATGTTTTTACAGTTTTTGTTCCGTTCATTATATTTAAAAGTTAATAAAGTTTTATAATCTTACTGTGTTGGAGTGTTATACATTTTTTTAAAAACAGGTGAATGGGGCCTTGAATCGGGTTATTGTCATGTGTGGGCTTTGCAAGTGTACTGCTACAGGATCGGACATTTCAAACTCAAATGCACGTTCTTTTTCTTACCTTTCCGAAGCATGGAGCGCAATAGCAGGCAGAGAAAGGGTGATGCAAGTGTTGAACACTGCCTAGCCTGAAAGTTGCTGGCATTCTCCCCCCCCCCCCCCCCCCCACCCGCTCCTGAAAGAGGACACACACACACCGCCGCCCGAGTACTTCACAGATCTTTAAAAGACCATGCGCTTGTTTATGAGGCTTAAATGGTTTATCACCCCTTCTAGAACCCCTGCATCGACCCTCTGACGTTTCCTGGAAGAATTACCACGTAACACAATACCAAGCCCTGTCAGCTGAAACCCCCGAGGAATCATGGGGCATATTATCAAGGGGGTTTATCTCCGCTTTTTTGGCTTTAAAAGCCAAGAAAGCGGAGATAAAATTATCTCCCTATTACCAAGCTGTCGCTAACACCAGTTAGTGACAGCTAAAAGGAGATAGCGACCATTGTGGGCCCCGCTTTGCATGTCAGTGATAGTGCCCTGAGCAGTTCTTAGCCATGTTATCCAATGGGAGGTGGATAACATGGCTAAGAGCATTTGCTCGATAATACATGAATATCGCTGACTTTTCTGCGATATTCATGCATTGCGGCCGTTTTTTATCGCATTTGCGATAAACCTTGCTAATAGCAAGGTTTATCTGCGATAAAAATCGCCGATGTGCGGCGATAATTTTTGTCTCTAAACAAGTTAGAGACAAAAATTATCGCTAGTTGTTGGTAATATGCCCCCGGGTTTTTGCTTGCAGAAATCGGGAGGCGGGAGACTAGCACTGAAATCAGTAGTCTCACGCCTGAATCGGGAGGGTTGGCATGTCTGGATTCTCTACAGCTGGGGCCATAAACTACATCCGCAGGGGTAGGTGATAGCCTGGGACCAGCCTGGCATCTAAAATGGCTGCCGTGCATGACAAAATTGGGGCATTGGAAAAAAGGCAAGATGGCGCAGACAATGTTTATCAATAAGGATTCATTTATAACAAAATATTTTATCGCAGTGACAAATTGGCGGTCAACACTTCCTGATTTCCATCGAATCGAACGTTAACAGACGTCACGCAGCAAAAAAAATAAAAAGCTCACGCACAGCCGCTGGAAGAGATGTATCAACATATATGAGCCTCCTCAGCCACCCTCATGAAACATAGGGGATTAGGATACGTCTCCCGCACCCCCTTATACCTAGTAATTTAATTAAAACGAAGCACAAAATGGCGAATTCCCGTTTCGCTACCAGTTTGCGGCCCAGTTCGCGGCCCGTGAAGCGCTTCTACCGTGAAAAATCATTTTTTTTTTATTTTCCCCACGGGACCCTTTAATAACCCCAACAACATTCCTAGGGGGTCAAGAGGGGTATACCTTGCCCCCTTTCATTAAATTCCCCCTTCGTTTTTCACCTCTTCTTCTCTCTCGATCCTACCGAGAGATAAGATGGCGGCCGCTCCGGACTGTTTAGAATGTTGACAGACACGGGGGAGCCAATCAGCTTCGCATCGCAAAGTTCCGTTTCGCGAAAAGTAAGCGAACCGGAGCGCAGCCTGGAGCGCTGTTACAGATATATATCTTGTTTTAAACTTTAATTTCTCAAAAACTACTGGAGCACATATATTGAGACCTAGCAAAGGCACATCGGGCTAACAGTCCCTACAATTTTGCCAAGTTTCGTGCAAATCCATTCAGCCGTTCGAGCTAAAAGTGAGTCCAACCGCCCTATGGAAATTAACATGGGAAAAACGCGTTTTGGGACCCCCCTTTTTTCTCGGCCCCCCCTCGACAAAACCCCCCCAAATTTTCAAGGGCTGCTCAGAAACAAAATGTGCCATTTTCCTGAAAATTTCAGCCGATTCCGTCCACAAACGCCAAAGTTATTAGACATAGAATTTTCAAAAATCCCATAGGGAATAAATCCTAACTATATATACCTACTGGCGATAGCCAGTAGGTAATATATATATATATATATATATATATATATATATATATATATATATATATATATATATATATATATATATATATATATATATATATTCACAGAAAAAACCATAGGTTTTACACACGTTATAGTTAGGAAGTAGCATTTAAAAAACCTATGAAATTCACTGAAAAAACCATAGGTTTGACACATGTTATAGTTAGCTGGAAATTTTACTGATATAAAACCAATGAAATTCCACGTTATAGTTAGTTGGACTCACTATAACTTGCGCGTGCAATGCACTGCTGATGACGTCACATATTACATCACTCATGACATGGTCAGTGACATCACTCATGACATCACTGATGACACCATCCTTGTGACATAGTGACAGACCTCCTTTCACTGTAATGTAACCCTTGAAACACATATTCAAAAATAGAAACTGAAATTTAAAAAAAAATGGAGATACCCATATCAGTTACAACAAGTAATTCAGTAATTCCACCATCTATATACACATCCACTCATTCACCAACAGTTCTATATAGTCACTCATACATATACTCACTCATCATATGAAGTGATACACCTATACATCCTGTTACACACCGACAGTCATCCAAAAGTTACTCACACACATACTCACACGAGCAAATAAACTATTGAACATCCATTTATTTGAATATAGAGTTATACACACACTTCCACCTTACTTCTATTGAAAATTACACATATTTATTCTCTTAAACAATCACTTATAGAAACACATACTTATTTAAACAGGAACTCTTACAATCTCTTACTCTCACATATACTCACTTATATACATCAATATTCACATATACTAGATTAAAACATATGTCGTTACTGATAAAGACACTAGTGAGACAGTCATTCACTCACTAACAAACACATATACACACTCATCCACCCATACAGTCCTGCACATATGCTGTCTTCAAAACACATACAAACAGAGAGTCAGTCACTCATGCATCTATGTGCTAAGTAATACCCCCACCAAACCATATAGACACTAATACTGATACTAAGAGAAACATCTAATAACCCATATACATACGCATGTAGCTACTTACCAACACATGTAGCCACTTATACACAAAGTGAAACACTAATATATATATTTAAATATTTAAACATTACTCACTAATATTTATTTTTCAGAAAGACACATATTCACTGGATGGTGTCATCAGTGATGTCATGAGTGATGTCACTGACCATGTCATGAGTGATGTAATATGTGACGTCATCAGCAGTGCATTGCACGCGCAAGTTATAGTGAGTCCAACTAACTATAACGTGGAATTTCATTGGTTTTATATCAGTAAAATGTCCAGCTAACTATAACATGTGTCAAACCTATGGTTTTTTCAGTGAATTTCATAGGTTTTTTAAATGCTACTTCCTAACTATAACGTGTGTAAAACCTATGGTTTTTTCTGTGAATTTCATTGGTTTTTAAAATGCTAATTCAGAAAAATGTCGTGTATGCAACCTATACTTTTGTCAATAAAGTTCTGTCAATATTTTTTTCGAAAACAAGCCGTTTTCTTCACTGTTCAAGTTGCATAGAGACTCCTTGTAAAGCGATACAGAATTCGAAAGTCTGTACCTTGCCTTTTTTTAAACACATTAAAATTTGTCTGTAAATAAAAATAGCCTTACTAAACTTTCGTGCGCGACCCGGTGTGCGCACTCTCGGCAACAGTTGTCAATAAAATGGATATCGCATTTCCAGGCTTTCGTGCGCGACCGAGTGCGCGCACCTGCCTATATATTTCGTGAAAACTTTGCAATTTGAACTTATTGAATTTCTTCATACACCCCTCAAAGAACTTATAGTACGTCAAAGAGACTGTACCTAGACTTCTTTTTTATTCTTATGAAACTTTTCAGTAAATGGAGCCGAATGTCTTTTTAAACTTTCGTGCGTTACCGGATGTACACACCTTGGTATTTTTTTTAGAAATATAAAACGTTTCATACTTTAACAATTGTGTGCTTAAATCCAGCTCAGAAGATATACAAAATCAGGATGGTAGTTGGTTCAACCCGGACCGTTTATTAGAGGTAGATCGTCCGACTCCACCGGAGGACACCCCTAATAAAAAGGACATATATATAAAATGCGGACTAGCCGCTGTATCGTGCTAGCAAACTATAACATATAAATCGTTAGAAAAAACAAAAGGAATCGAGCAAAATCAGTAGGCCACTGATGGGATCTTTTTTTGACCTCGCTAAAATAGAAAAATTAGGAACAACCCCTCATGAGAAATATGAAACTACTGAGAGGAACCGAGCTCGACGCCATGATGGCTGCAAGACAGCTCGGCTCCGCCGCCCACCCCACCCAAAATAACGACAAATATTATAAAGATATACAACACACCAGCAAAGTAACAGGGTAAAACGTTTTATTAAATAACTATTTACATGGCAGCCTGCTGCAACATGAAAACAACACTTTCAATTGGTTCTTAATAGTTTCAATTCTGGAATTTACACGCAGCACTCCACCCACTTCCCTCACTATCTTTTCTACTCTCAAGAGAGAACAACGTCCTACATCTTTCGGAAGACTTTGGTGAAATGGCTACCGTATCTCATTCATCTTCCGAATCTGACCAAAATGATCGACTACCTTTAATAAGAAAAAATAAATCTTTCATCTGGCAATTTTTCACTTATCCTGAAGATCAAAAGAAAGTGAATGCACCAAAAGTAACCTGCACGATATGTGACTTGGTTCTCTCAAGAAGAAATCCAGCAAAAAAATATTCCTTTTCCATACATACCATGGTGCGGCATGTCAAACAAGTGCACCCTCTGCAATTTGCAGAGGCAACGACAAGAGCCCTGGCCACGCTATTACCATTAGAGGTGGCCAGCACATCTTCTGATCGACGACCTGTATCTCCATCGAGTGCAGAGATGGACTTCAGATATTTAACTATATATGGTCTATAACCTATGGTTTTTTCAGTGATTTTCTTTGGTTTTTTAATAGCAAATATCAAAAGCTTTTTTGTGGAAAATGACTAAAATTAGGTATACATAAGCGGCGTTCATTTATGTTCACCACAGCCATTGTTAAAAGTAAAGTGAAAGTCGCGAAACAGTGGCCATGCCATCTAGTCCCTTTTAGGCCCCATCATGCACGTAAGTAACAGCCATTTTCTGTGTCATGGCCTCTCTGCCCACTGCCAATAGCCTATGATTGTTCGAAATTGGTTCTCTTTGGGTCATTCTCTGTTCACAAATAAGCACAGTCGCAATACTCTGTTTAGTTTTTGCAGATAGTGAAGGATAGGTAGTGCACACTTTTGTCCCCTTTGTAACCCGTCATGCCTATCTCTGCCCCGTTTGTTGGTAGTTGGTTCAACCCGGACCGTTTATTACAGGTAGATCGTCCGACTCCACCGGAGGACCCCCCTAATAAAAAGGACATATATATAAAATGCGGACTATCCGCTGTATCGTGCTAGCAAACTATAACATATAAATCGTTAGAAAAAACATGAAACTAGTGAGAGGAACCGAGCTCGACGCCATGATGGCTGCAAGACAGCTCAGCTCCGCCGCCCACCCCGCCCAAAATAACGACAAACACTATGCAAATATTATAAATATATACAACACGCCAGCAAAGTAACAGGACAAAACGTTTTATTAAATAACTATTTACATGGCAGCCTGCTGCAACATGAAAACAACACTTCTAATTGCTTCTTAGTAGTTTCAATTCTGAAATTGAACACCCAGTACATCCAGAGGTGATGTGCGACAAGTTGTGTGGGGGGATGCCTTGCTAATGCCGGCACCCCCACCACCTTCTGTAGGAAGGACTCTGGATATGCTTGGTCCCTGAGAGGCTTCGATGTCCCTGCCTTGCACAAATGTCATAAGTTCTGGATGTTGAGTGCCATACTTCAGGGTCCGACAAGTTGTGTGGGGGGATGCCTTGCTAATGCCGCCACCCCCACCACCTTCTGTAGGAAGGACTCTGGATATGCTTGGTCCCTGAGAGGCTTCGATGTCCCTGCCTTGCACAAATGTCATAAGTTCTGGATGTTGAGTGCCATACTTCAGGGTCCAAGCAACGCGGACTCGGAGGGGGCGCTTGGCTCCTGCCCCCTCCCCAAGTCTTGTTCCCCTGGTATGGCCTGAGATCGCCCCCAACATAGGCGGCCGGCTCCCGGGGTCAGGCGGAACTTCTTGCCTTTTGATGCCTCTTCCATTCTGGACCTTGTCCCACAATCCGTTTGACCTGAAGACACGTCCTGCGGTGCCCTGGTCCGACCATCACATATACCTGCGCCAGGAGACGGCGTGGGGTGCACTGGAAGGGAGAGGCGGCGCGAACGAGCCTCTCCCACCTCACCAGGTGGAGGTTTCTCAGGCCCACCCCAGCACTTCACTCGGCCAGCTGAGTTGCGCCTGCTCCTGCGGCACAGTGCCTTGCTCGGCCAGCTGAATTACGCCTGCTCTTGCTATTACACCGTCTCACCCGCCATCCGGCTGAATTGCACCCACTCTTCCGATACAGCGATAGGCGGCTGCCACGGAGCTCAGGAAATGGCGGTCGGCTCCACAGACTTGGGCCTGGCCTGCAAGGATGGCTCTGGGCAACCCTGGAACTCGGACGCTTGACTGCTAGGGCATGAGCCCCATTCCCAAAAGCGTCCCCTCAGCCTTGAAGATTCTACAAGAGTCACCGAGGCCCCCGACTCCTGCAGACTTCCGGTGGGGAGCGACTGCCATGATTGCTCGCGGAATGGCCACGACGTAGCCACGGGGTGCTCTCATGCTGACGCCAGCTTCAGTCTGAAACATCCAGAAACACTGTAGACTACCAATTCGATCAGTTCCGGTGGAGCCCCAACGACGTATCGCGTTATTGCGTAATCCGTCATATGAGGCGCCGCGTTAGCGCACCCGGAAGTGCTCCGGTGTGCGAGGCGCGAAGCGCAGCTTCCCGGAAGTAATCCGGGGCGCGGCGCTGAGCGCGTAACATAAGCATTTACATTTCAGTTGGTTCTCCCTCACAATATTTTCAATGTCACATAAAAGTCACCCATCACCCACTGCCATCTCTGGCTGTTTCCATGGTAACACCTCATTCTGCACCTGGCTGAAGGCACAGGTCAAAAGTTCATATCTCAACGTTCTACAGCAAAGTAACAACACTGTTTTCCCTCCAGAAACACCTGCCAATCCACAGCTCTGTTACATGTCTTTTTTTTTCACACCCAATAGTACTTTTCGTTTAACATAAACATTAACATGCAACGCACTGTTCAATCTCCACTTCTTACAATCAACCAATCATTTTTATTTTTTAAACCACACCCAGCCTCTTCCTTTTTCTTTATTTAGAATTTCAACTTCTAACTACCATTCCACTTCCAGAACCGATCGGAGGACGACTACAAATCCCTTGAAAATGAAGGTCTGGCTAATAGGACACAGTTATATTCACTGGAGTGAAAAATATGCAGTAAGCAGACGAATTTGCAACCTCGGCTTACCAAATGTACACATAACATGGATTGCCAAAAGAGGATTGAAATGTCACCAATTGATTCCATTGGTGAAAACTTTTATGCATCTCCCAGAACCAGACCTTATAATTGTGCACTGTGGTGGGAACGATCTAGGCACAATCACTGGGGTAGGTCTGGAAATGCTTCTAAAAGACACCTTTCGACAATTGATGACACTTTTTCCTCGATCTGCCTTAGTATATTCCAATATATGCCAAAGACAGAAATGGAATTGGTCCAATCAACATTGTGCACAATTTGAGAAAGCAAGGAGACATGTAAATAAATCTGTTTCTGCGTTCCTCAGAGATTATAGCATGGGTTCTATTTACCACAACAACTTGCGATACCACATGCAAGACGTCTATAGGAGAGACGGTGTTCATTTCACGAATGAGGGAAACAGAATCTTCCTCTGCAACATCAGGCTCTGCATCGGTACTTACTTATAAATGCAGAAAACACTCAATTAACACAATTGCTCTTTTCAGAGCCACCTTATATCTAAGCACTCAAACTTCTGATTTATCTCCATTTTCACACTCTTGTAAAAAGGTGTGCCCGACCGAGTGCGCGCACCACGCAACTTTAAAAAAAATATATATATATATATTTTTGTCTTTAAGGGCCTTACTGCACACCCTGAGAAAACCTACGCAGCAAAACAATCTCTACCTTCTCCCCTTTCCATGTTCCAATGACAAAATGGCGGTCAACACTTCCTGATTTCCTTCGAATCGAACGTTAACAGACGTCACGCAGCAAAATTCCGCTCGCGCGCGCAGCCGCTTAAGTGCGCGCACCCGTGCGCGCGTATATATATATAATTGACTTTAACTTTAATTTCCTCAGCAACTACTGAACGGATTTACACCATTCCAAAAAAAGCGTAATCTGCGAGCCGGACTGTACAGTTTTGCCAAATTTCTTATAAATCCATTCACCCGTTCGACCTGTAGCCGAGTCTAAAGGTCCTATGGAAAATAACATGGAGAAAACACGTTTTGGGACCCCCCTTTTATCTCAGCCCCCACTTGACCAATCCCCCCCAAACTTTTAGGGAAGGAGCGCAGCGGACCGAGCCATCTTCTTTGAGAAATTCGCTGAGATTCTTCAACCAGGGCCAAAGTTATTCCAAATAGAATGTTGAGGATTTCCTATGGAAACTAGGTCCTAACTATAACTACCTACTGGCGACCGCCAGTAGGTAATATATATATATATATATATATATATATATATATATATATATATATATATATATATATATATATATATATATATATATATATATATATATATATATGTGTGTGTCGTGTGTTCAAGGCCGAGGGACGGGCGAAACGCATCATGGCGGCTAGCTTTGGTGGCACAATAAACAACTAAAACTAGCATGAATTCGGGTCTGCGCTCGTTCTTTCGGGAAGGAAATCGAGCAACGAGGTATTGAAATATATATATATCTGATCAAGCTCCTTCGTGGAGTGAAACGAGTCATGGAAGACATTTGTCTGAATCATGCTTGAAAAAATAAGAGACACTGCTTGCACAATTTATCCATGTGGTGGTCCGTTACTAAGCGAAGGATTTCTGGAAGTGGTCTACACCTGAAACGATCCGCCTTGCACTCGGCCGTCAGGAGCTTTACTTGGATTTTGTGATTCGGAATTGGCTGTTTCCGTTTTTGTGGACCCTCCCGTTCTACGAGGCACAGCGTCAGCACAGCCACTTAAGCTTCTGCGTATCGTCAATTTAACTCGGATGAGTTCTGAGTCTTGCTTTGCCCCCGCCTCATCTATACAAACAAGTGCCTGATGGCGTGGCAGCTGTGGAGTCCGGTAGGTCGGCTGACCGAAGTGAGCCCCAGCGCCGATTCCGGTAAGGCAAACGTGTGCAGGCAATATTTTCCTTTTTGTAAATCAAGTGGCGGGTTACGGAATTTTTCCTTCATAAACTACAAATGCCACCCAGCAGTTACACAGCTTACTCTATCAGCCGCAATTCATATAAACAATATGTTATCCAGCGACGCGCTCCGCAACAGGGACTCAGCAGCTGAGGCTCAGTTTGAGAACCTTGCTGCGGTAACAGATGAACCGGGAGCAAATAAAACATCTATTGATAACAGCGATGTCAGGACATTGTTGAAAACATTGGAGAAATTACTTTGTAATGAACTGTCCAAGTGGTGGGAAAAGAAATCACTGGAAAAATACCGGGACTCTAATCGTGTACCAAGAAGTCTCTGTGTGTTGATCGTGCCCACCTATCAAAATCCCAACCCCCAAATGTTGCAGGAGTGGGCTGATAATAATCTTCAGGCCTCAATGAACATGTTGCATATTCTAATTAAATATGCTGAATCCGACCGTGAGGTGTTACTGGTGGAAATAGACCGTATCAATAGCTTGTTGGATGCTACTGGGGAAAAGGACCTCATTGCAAGAAGTAAGAAAGAAATTGAGACACGCATTTTGAAACACGAAGAAACCATTAAAGAGCGTAAAATATTCAAATTCGCTCGTGACCAGAATGATTACGCGACTGGTCGCATATTTACATTCGCTAGAAAGTATGATAATTACAAGCGTCAGATATTAACAGGAAATAAAAAACGCGCACTGCAGCTGAAACAGCGAATGCATTTACTTCAGTTAATGGCGATATTGATGCAGCCTCATTAACTTCAAACAGTGATTCTGAAGACAGCAGGCCGGGTACGTCTTTGTCCGGCCCGATAGGCTTGATGAATTTTTCCGTTGTGGATGAACTAAATTTTGTGAGTGAGGACCGGAGGTATTCCCTGTGCCCCCGCAAACCTCTGCCACAGCAAGGAAATCCACCAACAGGGGTCGGCGCGACAGGAGGCGCACACACAAACAGAGGTATGATGCGAAGCAATGCGCGGAGAAATTGGAAAAGATAACAACCACAATGTAGAACACATTTGTCAACTTGACTGATGTCGTACTTTCGAAAGCAGAGGAGCAGCTCTTATCTTTGGGAGTTACATTCTGCCCTAAGAACCGTTTCTCTTACAATCAAACCCGCATAGATGTTTTTAAATTTATTCGGAAGATTAAACTCATCAAATATTTTCTATTACACTCTTTTCCGAAGAAAGCATCTACTGAAATCTCTGATGATAGTTCCATCAGCCCTATGCAAGTAAGGGACATTCTGGATCTGCAATCTGTTTATGATCTAGCCTTCGAAAACGACACGCTAAATGCTCCTACTGTCAGCCAAGTTGTAAACCTTAAACAATCCGCACCTAGTCCCTTCCGCCCCAAATCCACTTTTTTACCACTAATGCCTAAAGACGCTGTAGATGTCTTCAGTGACAGAATCATCGCTGAATTAAAAGATCTCAATAAAAGAACTTTGGGCAAATCCAAACAGGTCAACTATAACAACAGTCAATACCATCTTTTGATCAAAAAACTACAAAGTAACCACAATATAATTATCAAGAATTCGGATAAAGGTGGCAACACTGTCTTATGGTCGAAAAAGGACTATCTGAATGGGGCTGAAAAACATCTATCAGACTCCATGTGTTACATCAAATCCACCAAGTTCATTATGCGTAAGTGCGAAGAAACAACCCGCTAAAAGATCCACAGCTGGCAGAGTAATGGACTTCTAACCAAAGACGAATCTAAATTTTTGAGTGTTGAACATCCTATCACTCCGATCCTTTACCTTCTGCCAAAGGTGCATAAATTGGTTACTCCAGTCCCTGGTCGCCCAATAATATCAGCCCAAGGTAGCATGAATGAGAACCTGTCCAAATATGTTGATTTCTTTCTCCAGCCCCATGTAATAAGTTTGCTATCATATATAACCTCTTTGCTGCGGCGGGGTCAAATGGGTTTGGGCGTGGAGCTGCGGTGCTCATGATGGAGCTCCTGGAACCAGCCAAGCGATGGGGGCTCCCCAGGCACCACGGAACCCCGACTTGGGGGCCTTTGACACAGCGGCAGGACGGGGGATGAAGCCCAAGGCCGCAGCACCCGACCCTGCGCCCAGCCTGGGCTCCCGGGCCATGAGGCGCAGGGGAAGCCTCCCCGGGCACACAGGACACAGCCCCGGGCTACCTGCCCTGCCACACGGCAGGCCCGAGGACAGAGCCCGGGGAGGACTGCCTGGGACCCATGGAGCCGGTCCCGGGTACTTTGCCATGCCGTTGGCCTCCTGGAGATGGGTGCCCCGGACGCCCGGGGGAGGACTGCCTGGGACCTATGGAGCCCGTCCCGTGTACTTTGCCATGCCGTTGGCCTCCTGGAAATGTGTGCCCCGGACGCCCGGGGGAGGACTGCCCGGGACCCATGGAGCCCGTCCTGGGCACTTTGACATGCCGTTGGCCCGGAGAAGGGAGCCTAGGGAGGTGTTGCTCAGGCATAGCCTATCTGGTCCCCCGGGCAGAGAACTGCCAGCCCTGGTGGAGTGTCCGGGCATACCCTGTCCCTAGTAATCCAGAGGAAGGCTACCCCTCTTTCTGGGAACAAGTGCGCACCGCGAGGCTCAGGGGACCCTAGGCGCGAATGTGCCCGACCTCCTGGAGCCCTGGCTGGGATCTGAGAGGTGAATGGCACCTCATCGGAACTTCCAGGGAAGCCCGGCCATCTGGTCGCCCCATAGGAAAGCATTGCGGGCGACCAGATGGCCGAGGGGATCAGGGCGACCAGATGGCCGGGACCGAAAGGACCGCCCGAGGCCTTCACGGAGGGCCTCCCGCCTGCCCACGCAGGGCTCAGCTTCCCGAGGAGCTTGGAGACCCCGGCTGCTGGGCCTCAGGCACAGGTGGGGATGCTGGAGCTCTCGGGCCCGGACACCTGGGTGAGGACTTCCCGGGACCCATGGAGCCCGTCCTGGTCTCTTTCCCACGCCGCGGGCCTGGAGAAGGGAGCCCCGGACGCCTGGGAGGTGTTGCCCGGGGCACAGCCCATCTGGTCCCCGCCAGGGAACCGCCCGCCCGGGAGGGGTGTCCTGGCATACCCTGCCCCCAGTAATCTGGAGGAAGGCTACCTCTCTTTCTGGGAACCCGTGCGCACCGAGTGACGGAGGGGACCCAGGGCGCGAACGTGCCCGACCTCCTGGAACCCTCGCTGGGATCCGGGAGGCGAATGGCACCTCATCGGGACTTCCAGGGAAGTTCAACCATCTGGTCGCCCCATAGGAAAGCATTGCGGGCGACCAGATGGCCGAAGGGATCTGGGCGACCAGATGGCCGAGGGGATCTGGGCGACCAGATGGCCGGGCACGAAAGGGAAGCCGTCTGGACACCCTGTGCCCCAACGAAGGAGTGAGCGGGCACTGGGGCATGGCGGACCGGAGGCCCAGAGCCCCAGCTGGGCCACAGCCATGGAGGCTGCCAGGGGGCCCGACAGGCCCTCTGACCTGGGGACCCCGGACACCTTGACAAGCAGGGGAGGCCACTTGACCCAGCCGTGGCTACCAGGCCCAGAGGCGCAGGGGAAGCCTTCCCCGGGCCTGCCAGACACCGTCCCGGGCACCCTGCAACTCGGCAGGACCCAGGATGGAGCCCCGGGTGGGGAGGCCGCCCTCCCAGGGGCCATCAGGGGCCCCGGACGGAGCTCCTGAACCCAGCCAAGCACGGGGAGGCTCCCCGGGCACCACGGAACCTCGTCCCGGGCCTTTGGCAGTGGGGCAGGCTGGGGGACAGGGCCCAGGGCCGGAGCACCCAACCCGGGGCCCGGACCGGCCCCTAGACCCATCCGGGGCTCCCAAGCCCCGAGGCACATGGGAAGCTTCCCCGGGACCTCCGGACCTCGTACCCGGCACCCTGCCATGCAGCAGGACCAAGGACAGAGCACGGGGTGGGGAGGCAGCCCTCCCGAGGGCCCTCAGGGCCCCTGATGGGGCTCCTGAACCCAGCCAAGCAAGGGGAGGCTCCCCGGGCACATTGGAATCCCTTCCTGGGCCCTTGGCAGTGCAGCAGGCTGGGAGACAGGGCCCAGGGCCGGAGCACCCGACCCAGGGCCCGGACCGGCCCCTGGACCCAGCCGGGGCTCCCAAGCCCGGAGGCACATGGGAAGCTTCCCCGGAACATCCGGAACCCGTACCGGGCACCCTGCCATGCAGCAGGACCAAGGACAGAGCCCGGGGTGGGGAGGCCGCCCTCCCCGGGCCTTCAGGGGCCCCGCCCGGAGCTCCTGAGCCCAGCCAGGCAAGGGGAGGCTCCTCGGGCACAACAGAACCCCATCCTGGGCCTTTGGCAGTGCGGCAGGTTGATTGACAGGGCCCAGGGCCGGGGCACCCGACCCGGGGCCTGGCCGGGCCCCTGAACCCATCCGGGGCTCCCAAGCCCGGAGGCGCATGGGAAGCTTCCCCGGGACCTCTGGACCTCGTACCGGGCACCCTGCCATGCAGCAGGACCCAGGACAGAGCCCAGGGTGTGGAGGCCGCCCTCCCTGGGCCCTCAGGGGCTGGGCCCGGATATCCTGAGCCCAGCCAGGCAAGGGGAGGCTCCCCGGGCACAACGGAACCCCAATCTGGGCCTTTGGCAGTGCGGCAGGCTGGGGGACAGGGCCCAGGGCCGTGGCACCCGACCCGGGGCCCGCTGGGCCCCTGGACCCAGCCGGGGCTCCCAAGCCCGGAGGCGCATGGGAAGCTTCCCCGTGACCTCCGGACCCCATACCGGGCACCCTGCCATGCAGCAGGACCAAGGACAGAGCCCGGGGTGGGGAGGCCACCCTCCACGGACCCTCAGGGGCCCCGCCAGGAGCTCCTGAGCCCAGCCAGGCAAGGGGAGGCTCCCCGGGCACAACGGAACCCCATCCTGGGCCTTGGGAAGGGCGGCAGGCTGGGTGACAGGGCCCAGGGCCGGGGCACCCGACCCGGGGCACGGCCGGGCCCCTGGACCCAGCCGGGCCTTCCAAGCCCGTAGGCGCATGGGAAGCTTCCCGTGACCTCAGGACCCTGTACCGGGCACCCTGCCATGCAGCAGGACCCAGGACAGAGCCTGGGGTGGGGAGGCCACCGTCCCCGGGCCCTCAGGGGCCCCGCCCGTGGCTCCTGAGCCCAGTCAGGGAAGGGGAGGCTCCCCGGGCACCATGGAACCCCGTACCGGGCCTTTGGGAGTGCGGCAGGCCGGGGGACAGGGCCCAGGGCCGGAGCACCCGACCCGGGGCCCCGACCAGGCCCCTGGACCCAGCCGGGGTTCCCAGGCCCGGAGGCACAGGGGAAGCCTCCCCGGGCCTGCCGGACCCCGTCCCGGGCACCCTGCCCCGTGGCAGGACCCAGGACCGAGCCCAGGGTGGGGAGGCTGCACTCCCCAGGCCCTCAGGGGCCCCTGCCCGGAGCTCCTGAGCCCAGTAAGGCAAGGGGAGGCTCCCCGGGCACAACGGAACCCCTTCCTGGGCCTTTGGCAGTGCGGCAGGCTGGGGGACAGGGCCCAGGGCCCAGGGCCGTGGCACCCAACCCGGGGCCCGGCCGGGCCCCTAGACCCAGCCGGGGCTCCCAAGCCCGGAGGCGCATGGGAAGCCTCCCTGGGACCTCCGGACCCCCCGTTCCGGGCACCCTTCCACGCAGCAGGACCAAGGACAGAGCCAGGGGTGGGGAGGCCGCCCTCCCCGGGCCGTCAGGCCTCAGGCCGCACAGGTAAGCCCGGCAATCTGGTCGCCCCATTGGAAAGCATTGCGCGCTACTATTGCAACACATTATCTACTGGACTTGCTCTAGATGGCGCTCCAACATAAGGAATATACCAACACCTTCCCTACTGGAATCGTGTCGACATGGAGCCGTCATTAGCACTGAAGGGGTTAGAGGACACTACAGATTTTCTTATCAAAGTGAAAAAGGTTGACTGATGTTCTGATTATTTATTTGTTGTCATGGACATAGAATCACTTTATACCAGTATCAATCACTGGCAGGGCATCAAGGCGACTGAATACTTTCTAGACAGCCGTGATGCTACTTTAAGGGATCATGACAAAATGCTTTTAGAAATGATTGACATTTGTCTTCGAACTAACTTCTTCCAATTCCAGAATGAGATTTTCCAGCAGCTATGCGGGGTGGCAATGGGTTCGTGCTTCTCCCCCAGTTACTCATGCTTGCATGTTGACTGGTGGGAGAAGCATGTGCTCGGATCTGCCCATCGCCAGTGGTGGACACATATTGTTCACTATTGGCCTTATATTGATGACGTATGTATTATCTGGAATGGGTCACAGGAGGAAGCCTTTGCTTTTGTTAATGAAATGAATAACAATGACCTTAATCTCAAGTTTACTGCATCAGTTACCAACAGATCAGCTGAGTTTTTGGATGTCCAACTTTATATTGAGGCTGGTATTCTTCACACTAAGCTACATAGGAAGTCCACAGCGGGCAATTCAATTCTTCATGCCCAAAGCTCACATCCTAGCTATACCATCAGTAATATTCCATACTGAGAATTTATTTGTATCCGTCGGATCTGTAGCAATGAAGAGCAGCCAATACATGCTTAGCTGAGGCTGTCCAGAGATTCCTCCAAAGAGGATATAAGAAGAAAATACTAGATCAGACTCTTTTGAAAGCCAAGATTAGACTGAGGGATGATTTACTCAAACCTTGTGCCACAGCAGTAACAGACCAAAAGTTAGCCTGTTCAGTTCGCCTTATCACCACCTTTTGTACCCATGAAAAAGCCATCCGACGCATTATTTGCTCAGAATGGCCCATTATTATGACTGACAACATTTTAGGTCCTATCATGCCCAGCCAACCAGCAATCACTTTCAGAAGGGCGCCCTCAATGAGGGATGCCCTTGACAGATCCATGCCAGAGGTTCCACCGAAAATAACCTGGCTATCCAAAATGGGTTTCTTCAAATGCACATCTTGTCGTGCTTGCACGTTTGCGAAGAATGGCACCCACTATAAAACTGCCTTTAGTGAGGAGCAGATCGCAATCCATGAATATCTGACCTGTAGGTCAGAGTATGTAATCTACAAACTGAGATGCACTTGCGATCTTGAGTATATTGGAAGTACAAAGCTTCCAGTATACAAACGCATTTTGCAGCACGTAAGGGCCATCGTCAATTCTGATAGCAACTATCCGGTGGCCAGGCACTTCAAGTCTATACATGACAATAAGCTTAGAGACTTGGAGTACACTGTTCTAGGTTCGGTCTCTAACTCCGGGCGTGGCGGGAATCGTGAAAAATTACTTAGACAAAAAGAAACCCACTTTATTCTTTCTTTGGACACTTGAGTTCCCAATGGATTGATTATTAATGAGGATCTGCATAATTTTCTTTAATTATTGTGCCCTTTGCCTATGATATGATGTTTATAGTGTTCCAACGTATTATTGCAAAATACATGTTTCCACTTGGTGGCTTCTATTCTCTATTCAACCAATATTCAAAGAGTCCCATTTCTTATGCTGTTTTTCTCAATATTTACGAATTTATGGTTCCCAATCTTTGAGCCTCTGCTATGCTGCTGGTTAGCTTCATTTTTTATGCTTCTCGATATTGATAACACTACACAGCACTTTTTGCACTTTAATGACTATCGTGGCAGAATTCAGGGGCAGCTTGGCAATTTTTGCTACCAATACCCAGGGTGGTTTTTTACAATGCAATGTTCTCTGCTATATGCACTTGCACTTTATTTGGACAGCTATTGATAAACAGTATTGTTTATCAATTAAAATGGTTTTTTTGATATATGCACTTGCATTTTATTTAAAACATTGTTATAGATCAGCACTGTTCAGTGATCATGAAGTCAAGTCAAAAGTTTTTTTATTCAATTTACTATTAATATACATGCTGGGACTTGTGCAATAAGATTGTTTCCAAGTGAATGTTTGTTTACCTAAGTACCGACACTTTATTGGGGGACGTTACTGCAATAATATGGCTGACCACCTTGACATATAAGCCTTAGGCCTACAGTTTGCATTTAATAGCTAAATCAACCGTATGGCACTTTTTATGCTGGAAAGTTTCTGTTGCACGTGTTATGTTTATGTGTATTAGACTATTTTTGTTAATATCTAGGCACTTGCAGAGATTTTAAACTCCTATGCATTAAGAAATAGCCAAGTGTTAGGATCAGCGTTAGTCCTCTTTCTTTGACCATGTACTTAGCATCACATGACCTACTTGGCCGTTGGTTAAATAGTGTGCACGCCCTTGTTTCAGTGCTTGGTTTCTTTTTCATGTTGGGATTCAACGCCAGGTCTGGTTCCTGTTAGCAGAGTTTTTTCTGCTTCAATTGCTCACGGGCTCGTGAGTTCTGTTTGCTGTCACCTTTCTTTGTGTTCCTTTACTTTGGATTGGGTTCGTTCTATGCTGTTCCCCCCCCCCTCCCTTCCCTTTGTGACTCTTGTTCAGTTTTGCCGGTCCTATTCGATCCTGGGCACTGACCATTTCAGCTAGGGTATTCGGGGCTCCGATACCCTTTGGACTAGCCTCTCCTCCCTCCTTTCCCTTGGTCTCCGGAGGATTGTGGTGGTGTCTATCGGCTTGTCCTGGAAAGCCGTTTAGCGCGTAACGAAGACGCGGCTCCTGCTTCCGCGTCTTTTGGAGCCAGTCCACTTCATTGTGTGCAGTTTGGATCCTTCCGCGTTTGGAGTCAGACGAAGGTAGCGGCTGCTACGCTTCGGTCCTGTTCGTTTCTTACACTTCTTGGGACTATATACGGAAGCTCTAGGGGTTTTATTATGTCTATGTACAGACTTTTTTCCCCCCTGAAATACTTTGGAGACACGTTTGGGAGCTGCCTGATTTTACCTCATTCCTTGAATACATCTCAGCCCCAGATCACACGAGAGGGTTGCATTGACTCCCCAGTGGGACTACGCCGACACCATGGACTGGCAAGAGTCATGTCTATGCTTGTTGTTGTTGCATGGTTATAGATAAGAGGAGTAGGAGCTATTTATGTGAGTTAGAGCAGTCAGGTAATTTTGGTGCTTTTTGTTTTCCAGGTGCAGACTTAGTGTGGCAGTACTGTTCTCTGGGGTGGTCCGATTTGCACTCGACAGTCTCCCGGATCCTTTTTTCCCTCTCTCTTCCTGCACTCAATTGTTTGCTCGTTGTGTTGTATTCAGGGAGCAGCCCTGGGGTGCAGGTAGTGTGTTGGGCCATACTTCGGTCCTGCAGCGTTTGGGCAAAGGTGAAACCTAACAGAAAAACCAAGCCCACGAATCATATAGCGCTGCCCGGACGTGTAGTATGGATGAGTTAGGGAATCCCTTAGAGGGGGCGACTGGGCTCCCTACCATGCAGGATTTACTAACATACATATCCACTTTTAATCGGCTTGGATCAGAGACCCAGTGACCTATGGCCAAGAGGACTTCGTTGTTTTATCAGGGTTTATGCGATGAACTTAAGGGCATAGTGTCACAGGTGGTTGATCCCCCTAATGATTGCGCAGCCTTTATTGACCTTGTGGTCAAATTAAATCATAGGCTGTTGGAACGCAGAGAGGAACGTAACCGCTTTCAGCCTTCTCGTTGGGGGTATGTTAGGCCTGAAGTTAAGCAGGTGGTGGAGCATAAAACTGTACCCGAACCAATGGAAATAGGGGGTGTGAGGAGCACTTTGACCCCTGAGGAGAAGAGAAGAAGGAGGGATAAGAACTTGTGTTTGTATTGCGGTCAGGGTGGCCATTATGACAGAGAATGCCCGGTAAAACCATCTAGCATGGCGCTGAGTAAGGGGGTGGCATGTGTTCACCGGGACTGCGGGTTGCTTGGTATGCAGGACGCTAGGGGGGCCTATGAAGTTGTTGGTGTCATGGAAAGGGTCACCAGACATTTTATAATATCTGCTTGTCTATTGGTTTCTAGCAATGATAGAGTGAATGTATCAGTATTATTGGATTCTGGTGTCACAGGGGACACAGCCGTGGCACCCGACCCGGGGCCCGGCTGGGCCCCTGGACCCAGCCGGGGCTCCCAAGCCCGGAGGCGCATGGGAAGCTTCCCCGTGACCTCCGGACCCCATACCGGGCACCCTGCCATGCAGCAGGACCAAGGACAGAGCCCGGGGTGGGGAGGCCGCCCTCCCCGGACCCTCAGGGGCCCCGCCAGGAGCTCCTGAGCCCAGCCAGGCAAGGGGAGGCTCCCCGGGCACAACGGAACCCCATCCTGGGCCTTGGGCAGGGCGGCAGGCTGGGTGTCAGGGCCCAGGGCCGGGGCACCCGACCCGGGGCACGGCCGGGCCCCTGGACCCAGCCGGGCCTCCCAAGCCTGTAGGCGCATGGGAAGCTTCCCCGTGACCTCAAGACCCTGTACCGGGCACCCTGCCATGCAGCAGGACCCAGGACAGAGTGGGGTGGGGAGGCCACCGTCCCCGGGCCCTCAGGGGCCCCGCCCGTGGCTCCTGAGCCCAGTCAGGGAAGGGGAGGCTCCCCGGGCACCATGGAACCCCGTACCGGGCCTTTGGGAGTGCGGCAGGCCAGGGGACAGGGCCCAGGGCCGGAGCACCCGACCCGGGGCCCCGACCAGGCCCCCGGACCCAGCCGGGGTTCCCAGGCCCGGAGGCACAGGGGAAGCCTCCCCGGGCCTGCCGGACCCCGTCCCGGGCACCGTGCCCCGTGGCAGGACCCAGGACAGAGCCCAGGGTGGGGAGGCTGCACTCCCCAGGCCCTCAGGGGCCCCTGCCCGGAGCTCCTGAGCCCAGTAAGGCAAGGGGAGGCTCCCCGGGCACAACGGAACCCCTTCCTGGGCCTTTGGCAGTGCGGCAGGCTGGGGGACAGGGCCCAGGGCCCAGGGCCGTGGCACCCAACCCGGGGCCCGGCCGGGCCCCTAGACCCAGCCGGGGCTCCCAAGCCCGGAGGCGCATGGGAAGCCTCCCTGGGACCTCCGGACCCCCCGTTCCGGGCACCCTTCCACACAGCAGGACCAAGGACAGAGCCAGGGGTGGGGAGGCCGCCCTCCCCGGGCCGTCAGGCCTCAGGCCGCACAGGTAAGCCCGGCAATCTGGTCGCCCCATTGGAAAGCATTGCGCGCTACTATTGCAACACATTATCTACTGGACTTGCTCTAGATGGCGCTCCAACATAAGGAATATACCAACACCTTCCCTACTGGAATCGTGTCGACATGGAGCCGTCTTTAGCACTGAAGGGGTTAGAGGACACTACAGATTTTCTTATCAAAGTGAAAAAGGTTGACTGATGTTCTGATTATTTATTTGTTGTCATGGACATAGAATCACTTTATACCAGTATCAATCACTGGCAGGGCATCAAGGCGACTGAATACTTTCTAGACAGCCGTGATGCTACTTTAAGGGATCATGACAAAATGCTTTTAGAAATGATTGACATTTGTCTTCGAACTAACTTCTTCCAATTCCAGAATGAGATTTTACAGCAGCTATGCGGGGTGGCAATGGGTTCGTGCTTCTCCCCCAGTTACTCATGCTTGCATGTTGACTGGTGGGAGAAGCATGTGCTCGGATCTGCCCATCGCCAGTGGTGGACACATATTGTTCACTATTGGCGTTATATTGATGACGTATGTATTATCTGGAATGGGTCACAGGAGGAAGCCTTTGCTTTTGTTAATGAAATTAATAACAATGACCTTAATCTCAAGTTTACTGCATCAGTTACCAACAGATCAGCTGAGTTTTTGGATGTCCAACTTTATATTGAGGCTGGTATTCTTCACACTAAGCTACATAGGAAGTCCACAGCGGGCAATTCAATTCTTCATGCCCAAAGCTCACATCCTAGCCATACCATCAGTAATATTCCGTACAGAGAATTTATTTGTATCCGTCGGATCTGTAGCAATGAAGAGGCAGCCAATACATGCTTAGCTGAGGCTGTCCAGAGATTCCTCCAAAGAGGATATAAGAAGAAAATACTAGATCAGACTCTTTTGAAAGCCAAGATTAGACTGAGGGATGATTTACTCAAACCTTGTGCCACAGCAGTAACAGACCAAAAGTTAGCCTGTTCAGTTCGCCTTATCACCACCTTTTGTACCCATGAAAAAGCCATCCGACGCTGCGTTAGTTGGATCGATCCGGCATGCTGGCGAAGTTCTGGAACGTGTAGCTACTTCTGAATATGATAAATATAAAACAATTTACCAGAGCTATCGCGTGCAAAGAAGAGGATTGAGCAAATATAGGACATACGTGGATTAACATAAAACTTTGGATACAGTAAGAAAGAAATAACGTGGATACAGTAAGAAAGAAATATCTGGGATACATTGAGAAGTGACTATGAAGGCCATTCTGGATGAATGAGCAAGGTTGTTGGATAATACCTTATCGTAGGATATCACACTGTAATGGCCCGCTAACCTCAGATAGACAGTCAAGGTGTGAAGAAGGACTGTCTAGCGATTTTTTGATGCAGTACGTTTTATGAAGAGACATTATTCCCAGGTTGCAAGACACACTGTTGAAACTGCCCCTGGCTGGTCCTGATGAAGGTGGTCAACATCGCTGTTTTTTCCACCGAAACGCGTCGACCATTCCTTTAGCTAGATCCAACCCTTTGGTTACTGGTGTATAAACAACAGGATGTCTTTTTGGTTGTAGTGGAGCTATGCATGAGTAGGGTGTGTGAGTGAATATATGTGTCTGTGTTTCTTGACCTGGTGTATATTATCTGTCTTGCCTTTTAAGAGATTTATATAAAAAAAAGTTTTTTGTGTAATTGAACTTTAAATGAATTTTTGTATATGTACCAAACAAGAAAATGATATGAAATACAGTAAATAACTATCTGTTTTCGAAAACAAGAAAGAAATGATGCAATGAATGACAAAAAGATTTTATAAATAAAAAATTAAGAAAATAAACAAAAATAAGATGAATATGTGATTTTGTGTGCCCTTTATATTAGAGGTGTTTCCCAGTGGTAAAATAGTTAGGTCAAGAGGGAGTAACTGTTTCTGTTTCTAGTTGTCTTTCCCCTTCACTCTCTGACCTCAAAGTACTATTAGGAGGGGGTCCCTACCTATATTCTACAGACCAAAAGTTAGCCTGTTCAGTTCGCCTTATCACCACCTTTTGTACCCATGAAAAAGCCATCCGACGCATTATTTGCTCAGAATGGCCCATTATTATGACTGACAACATTTTAGGTCCTATCATGCCCAGCCAACCAGCAATCACTTTCAGAAGGGCGCCCTCAATGAGGGATGCCCTTGACAGATCCATGCCAGAGGTTCCACCGAAAATAACCTGGCTATCCAAAATGGGTTTCTTCAAATGCACATCTTGTCGTGCTTGCACGTTTGCGAAGAATGGCACTCACTATAAAACTGCCTTTAGTGAGGAGCAGATCGCAATCCATGAATATCTGACCTGTAGGTCAGAGTATGTAATCTACAAACTGAGATGCACTTGCGATCTTGAGTATATTGGAAGTACAAAGCTTCCAGTATACAAACGCATTTTGCAGCACGTAAGGGCCATCGTCAATTCTGATAGCAACTATCCGGTGGCCAGGCACTTCAAGTCTATACATGACAATAAGCTTAGAGACTTGGAGTACACTGTTCTAGGTTCGGTCTCTAACTCCGGGCGTGGCGGGAATCGTGAAAAATTACTTAGACAAAAAGAAACCCACTTTATTCTTTCTTTGGACACTTGAGTTCCCAATGGATTGATTATTAATGAGGATCTGCATAATTTTCTTTAATTATTGTGCCCTTTGCCTATGATATGATGTTTATAGTGTTCCAACGTATTATTGCAAAATACATGTTTCCACTTGGTGGCTTCTATTCTCTATTCAACGAATATTCAAAGAGTCCCATTTCTTATGCTGTTTTTCTCAATATTTACGAATTTATGGTTCCCAATCTTTGAGCCTCTGCTATGCTGCTGGTTAGCTTCATTTTTTATGCTTCTCGATATTGATAACACTACACAGCACTTTTTGCACTTTAATGACTATCGTGGCACAATTCAGGGGCAGCTTGGCCATTTTTGCTACCAATACCCAGGGTAGTTTTTTACAATGCAATGTTCTCTGCTATATGCACTTGCACTTTATTTGGACAGCTATTGATAAACAGTATTGTTTATCAATTAAAATGTTTTTTTATATATGCACTTGCATTTTATTTAAAACATTGTTATAGATCAGCACTGTTCAGTGATCATGAAGTCAAGTCAAAAGTTTTTTTATTCAATTTACTATTAATATACATGCTGGGACTTGTGCAATACGATTGTTTCCAAGTGAATGTTTGTTTACCTAAGTACCAACACTTTATTGGGGGACGTTACTGCAATAATATGGCTGACCACCTTGACATATAAGCCTTAGGCCTACAGTTTGCATTTAATAGCTAAATCAACCGTATGGCACTTTTTATGCTGGAAAGTTTCTGTTGCACGTGTTATGTTTATGTGTATTAGACTATTTTTGTTAATATCTAGGCACTTGCAGGGATTTTAAACTCCTATGCATTAAGAAATAGCCAAGTGTTAGGATCAGCGTTAGTCCTCTTTCTTTGACCATGTACTTAGCATCACATGACCTACTTGGCCGTTGGTTAAATAGTGTGCACGCCCTTGTTTCAGTGCTTGGTTTCTTTTTCATGTTGGGATTCAACGCCAGGTCTGGTTCCTGTTAGCAGAGTTTTTTCTGCTTCAATTGCTCACGGGCTCGTGAGTTCTGTTTGCTGTCACCTTTCTTTGTGTTCCTTTACTTTGGATTGGGTTCGTTCTATGCTGTTCCCCCCCCCCTCCCTTCCCTTTGTGACTCTTGTTCAGTTTTGCCGGTCCTATTCGATCCTGGGCACTGACCATTTCAGCTAGGGTATTCGGGGCTCCGATACCCTTTGGACTAGCCTCTCCTCCCTCCTTTCACTTGGTCTCCGGAGGATTGTGGTGGTGTCTATCGGCTTGTCCTGGAAAGCCGTTTAGCGCGTAACGAAGACGCGGCTCCTGCTTCCGCGTCTTTTGGAGCCAGTCCACTTCATTGTGTGCAGTTTGGATCCTTCCGCGTTTGGAGTCAGACGAAGGTAGCGGCTGCTACGCTTCGGTCCTGTTCGTTTCTTACACTTCTTGGGACTATATACGTAAGCTCTAGGGGTTTTATTATGTCTATGTACAGACTTTTTTCCCCCCTGAAATACTTTGGAGACACGTTTGGGAGCTGCCTGATTTTACCTCATTCCTTGAATACATCTCAGCCCCAGATCACACGAGAGGGTTGCATTGACTCCCCAGTGGGACTACGCCGACACCATGGACTGGCAAGAGTCATGTCTATGCTTGTTGTTGTTGCATGGTTATAGATAAGAGGAGTGGGAGCTATTTATGTGAGTTAGAGCAGTCAGGTAATTTTGGTACTTTTTGTTTTCCAGGTGCAGACCTAGTGTGGCAGTACTGTTCTCTGGGGTGGTCCGATTTGCACTCGACAGTCTCCCGGATCCTTTTTTCCCTCTCTCTCCCTGCACTCAATTGTTTGCTCGTTGTGTTGTATTCAGGGAGCAGCCTTGGGGTGCAGGTAGTGTGTTGGGCCATACTTCGGTCCTGCAGCGTTTGGGCAAAGGTGAAACCTAACAGAAAAACCAAGCCCACGAATCATATAGCGCTGCCCGGACGTGTAGTATGGATGAGTTAGGGAATCCCTTAGAGTGGGCTACTGGGCTCCCTACCATGCAGGATTTACTAACATACATATCCACTTTTAATCGGCTTGGATCAGAGACCCAGTGACCTATGGCCAAGAGGACTTCGTTGTTTTATCAGGGTTTATGCGACGAACTTAAGGGCATAGTGTCACAGGTGGTTGATCCCCCTAATGATTGCGCAGCCTTTATTGACCTTGTGGTCAAATTAAATCATAGGCTGTTGGAACGCAGAGGGGAACGTAACCGCTTTCAGACTTCTCGTTGGGGGTATGTTAGGCCTGAAGTTAAGCAGGTGGTGGAGCATAAAACTGTACCCGAACCAATGGAAATAGGGGGTGTGAGGAGCACTTTGACCCCTGAGGAGAAGAGAAGAAGGAGGGATAAGAACTTGTGTTTGTATTGCGGTCAGGGTGGCCATTATGACAGAGAATGCCCGGTAAAACCATCTAGCATGGCGCTGAGTAAGGGGGTGGCATGTGTTCACCGGGACTGCGGGTTGCTTGGTATGCAGGACGCTAGGGGGGCCTATGAAGTTGTTGGTGTCATGGAAAGGGTCACCAGACATTTTATAATATCTGCTTGTCTATTGGTTTCTAGCAATGATAGAGTGAATGTATCAGTATTATTGGATTCTGGTGTCACAGGAAACTTTATCGACATTTCATTGGCGGATAAATTGATGGTGCTGTGTGTGGATAAAGAGTTACCTGAGCTAGTACGGGCGATTGATGGGACTGAGTTGACATCAGGGTCTATCACTCGTCAGACAGAGCCTTTGTGTTTAATCTGTGAGAACGGCCATTCTGAGTCTGTTTGTTTTGACTTAATTGACGCTCCTTCATTTGGGTTAGTGTTGGGAGTGCCTTGGTTGCAAAGGCATAACCCTAAGATCGACTGGGTCCGTCGTTCAGTGACTCTTGAATCTGCACATTGTTTAAGAAATTGCTACCAGGAGGCTACCGATTGGGTGTCTCCGCTTACCTCTGCCGTGGGTGAAGTAGTGTCTGTGCCGTCCCCTTACTCAGCTTTCATGAACGTATTTGATGAGAGTCAAGCACAGGGTCTTCCCCTGCATCCGACATTTGATTGTAAGATTGATTTGGTTCCAGGTGCGGTTTTGCCATGCAGCCGCGTTTATGCACTATCTGAACCGGAGGAATTGCATTTGAAGACGTATCTGGATGATATGTTGGGGAAAGGGTATATACGACCATCTTGTTCACCTGTGTTGTCGGCTATCTTTTTTATACCTAAGCAGGAGGGCACGTTGCGGGCCTGTGTGGACTACAGGGTCCTTAACTAAGTAACAGTGAAAAACAAGTACCCTCTTCCTCTGATACCGGTTTTACTGGATCAGTTAAAGAAGGCCACCGTGCTCACTAAACTAGATCTCCGGGGTGCGTATCATCTTATCCGAGTTCGCTCAGGGGACGAATGGAAAACTGCTTTTAAAACGAAATTTGGCCTGTTCGAGTATTGCGTGATGCCATTTGGCTTGTGCAATGCGCCAGCGGCCTTTCAGTTTTTTATAAATGAGGTCCTCAGGAAGTACTTGGATATAAGCGTCATCGTCTATATCGACGATACATTGATCTTTTCGGAATCTGATAAGGAACATCAGAAACATGTGACACAGGTGTTGCAGATGCTACAAGACCACCATTTGTATGTCAAATTGGAGAAGTGTCAATTCAGCGCCCCTAAGGTGGAGTTCCTGGGTTTCATTGTGTCTGCGGGAGGTATTCAGATGGACCCCAGAAAGATAGAGTCCATTGTCACCTGGCCTATTCCATCTACCGCCAAGGACATACAGGTCCTTCTGGGGTTCGCTAACTTTTACAGGCGCTTCGTCTCACATTTCTCTGATGTAGTTGCACACATGACACAGTTGTTGAGAAAGGGGGTTCCTTTTGTTTGGTCGTCTGAGGCGCAAGCCTCTTTCCAGCAGTTGCTTGAGGAATTTACATCTGCGCCTGTGTTGGTGCATCCTGATCCTGCCCTGCCGTTTTTTGTTGAGACTGATGCATCATTGTGTGCTGTGGGAGGGGTACTCTCCCAAAGGGATGTCCAGTCCGGTCTCCTGCACCCCATAGCCTATTTCTCTAAACACTCTTGCCGGCAGAACGTAATTATACTGTGGCCGAGAGGGAACTGTTGGCTGTAAAGCTATACTTTGAGGAATGGAGGCATTGTTTATGGGGAGCAAGGCATACCATCACCATTTACACCGATCATAAAAACTTGGAGTTCTTTCGTTCTGCCCGGGCTTTGACATCACGCCAGATGCGGTGGGTCCTGTTTTTTAACGAATATGATTTCGTTATTACTTATAGGCCCGCTGCTCAGCAGGAGAAGTCAGATGCTCTTTCCCGCATACATGTTGATCCAAGGGATGCGGGCCGGAAAGGGAAGTAAGACCACTGATTTCCGGTGATCGGATAGTAGGGGCTACCACAGCAGATTAATTCACATGTATTGTGAAAGAGAAGATTAGGAAAATCGATCTGGCCCCTTGGTTATCCCAACCACAGTTTTTGTTGCAAGATGGGTTATTGTTTCATGACGGTCGTCTATTCATTCCGCCTGAGGTGAGGGATGTGGTCTTGCATTGGTGTCATTCGTCTGCTTTGGTGGCCCATCCTGGAGTACAGAAAACAAAAGAATTATGTTTAAGGTGGTTTTGGTGGGACACAGTGGCCCGGGATATCCAGGGTTTTGTAGCAGCCTGTCCAGTTTGTGCTACAAGTAAGCCTTCCCATAGTAAACCGTTAGGTTTACTGCAACCCTTAGCAGTACCCCCTGCGCCATGGCATACGATAAGTATGGATTTTGTCACCGATCTTCCTTCTGTTTCCGGGTTTACGGCCATTCTTGTGGTGGTGGACTTGTTTACCAAGATGGCACATTTTATTCCCCTTGCTAAAATTCCTATGGCTAAAGAAATGGCTAAGGTGTTTATGACTTCGGTGGTGAGGATACATGGGTTGCCCACTGCGATAGTGTCAGATAGGGGTGCCCAGTTTGTGTCCCATTTCTGGACTGAGCTTTGTGCTGTGTTACAAATGGAGATACGGATGTCCTCTGCCTATCATCCGCAGTCTGATGGGCAGACTGAGCGCACCAATCAGACCATGGAACAATACCTCAGATGTCTGGTGTCCGCCCTTTCCTGTGACTGGGTAACAGCTTTACCAATGGTGGAGTTTGCATATAATAACAGCTTGCACTCCGCCCTGGGAATGACGTTGTTGGCGGCTAAAGCCACCATGAAGGTGCATGCGGATACTCATAGGGCACCGGCTCCCCCATATAAGGTTGGAGAGCGTGTGTGGTTGGCCACCAGAAATCTCAGGATGCAGGGGTCTCGGAAACTGCAGCCCAGATTTATAGGTCCATTCTCGATCTCTCAGGTTATTAATCCTGTTGCCATGAAGCTGAAGTTGCCTGAGGAATATAGAGTTCATCCGGTGTTTCACACCTCACTATTGAAACCCTATGTTTAGTCTACCCAAGTGTTGCCGCCCCCTCCCCCTTTGTTAGTCGATGGTCAGGAGGAATTCGAGGTTCAGGCTATTTTGGATTCTAGGCGTAGGAGAGGCCGACTTTATTACCTGGTGAACTGGAAGGGGTATGCTCCTGAGGACCGTACTTGGGAACCAGCGGGTGGGGTTCGTGCTCCCAGGCTGGTTAGGTTGTTTCACTTGCAACATCCCTCTAAGCTCCGTCCTGTGGGGAGGGTCCTTGGGGGGAGGTACTGTTAGGATCAGCGTTAGTCCTCTTTCTTTGACCATGTACTTAGCATCACATGACCTACTTGGCCATTGGCTAAATGTTGTGCAAGCCCTTATTTCAGTGCTTGGTTTCTTTTTCATGTTGTGATTCAACGCCAGGTCTGGTTCCTGTTAGCAGAGTTTTTTCTGCTTCAATTGCTCACGGGCTCGTGAGTTCTGTTTGCTGTCACCTTTCTTCGTGTTCCTTTACTTTGGATTGGGTTCGTTCTATGCTGTTCCCCCCCCCCCTCCCTTCCCTTTGTGACTCTTGTTCAGTTTTGCCGGTCCTATTCGATCCTGGGCACTGACCATTTCAGCTAGGGTATTCGGGGCTCCGATACCCTTTGGACTAGCCTCTCCTCTCTCCTTTCCCTTGGTCTCCGGAGGATTGTGGTGGTGTCTATCGGCTTGTCCTGGAAAGCCGTTTAGCGAGTAACGAAGACGCGGCTCCTGCTTCCGTGTCTTTTGGAGCCAGTCCACTTCATTGTGTGCAGTTTGGATCCTTCCGTGTTTGGAGTCAGACGAAGGTAGCGGCTGCTACGCTTCGGTCCTGTTTGTTTCTTACACTTCTTGGGACTATATACGGAAACTCTAGGGTTTTTTTATGTCTATGTACAGACTTTTTTCCCCCCTGAAATACTTTGGAGACATGTTTGGGAGCTGCCTGATTTTACCTCATTCCTTGAATACATCTCAGCCCCAGATCACACGAGAGGGTTGCATTGACTCCCCAGAGGGACTACGCCGACACCATGGACTGGTAAGAGTCATGTCTATGCTTGTTGTTGTTGCATGGTCATAGATAAGAGGAGTGGGAGCTATTTATGTGAGTTAAAGCAGTCGGGTAATTTTGGTGCTTTTTGTTTTCCAGGTGCAGACCTAGTGTGGCAGTACTGTTCTCTGGGGTGGTCCGATTTGCGCTCGACAGTCTCCCGGATCCTTTTTTCCCTCTCTCTCCCTGCACTCAATTGTTTGCTCGTTGTGTTGTATTCAGGGAGCAGCCTTGGGGTGCAGGTAGTGTGTTGGGCCATACTTCGTTCCTGCAGCGTTTGGGCAAAGGTGAAACCTAACACCAAGCTTTTCTTACAAACATAGCACATAACTCAATTCATAAAGTGACTATACAGCATATGCCTATGGTATACCACACTAGATCTGGTGTCAGCTGCTCTATCCGCTTTACAAATGTTCTGTCCCCCATATATGTTTGACAATTTATTATTTTTGGAAAGCACTTTTTCATTGTGTCTGGTATACGAGAACATTTTGCATTCAATTTTGTGTAACTTTATTTCACTTGGTACTATTTCAAAAACCACTGTCTGTTTATTATGCCACCATAGTCGGTTATTTTGTTACTTTGTTTATCTCACACATTTTATGCCGCTCAGTCTATTTTTTATGGCTGTTTGGGCTTTTAAAGCACTTTAAAACCACAATGCCTGTTGGGGCGCGTCATGTGATCAAGCTCCTTCGTGGAGTGAAACGCGTCATGGAAGACATTTGTCTGAATCATGCTTGAATAAATAAGAGACACTGCTTGCACAATTTATCCGTGTGGTGGTCCGTTACTAAGCAAAGGATTTCTGGAAGTGGTCTACACCTGAAACGATCCGCCTTGCACTCGGCGGTCAGGAGCTTTACTTGGATATATATATATAAGGATGCAATAGATGCATTCCATGATGTTGTGACAGCAGACTTAAAAAAACTTTACCATCAGGTCAAACACCGTAGGAGGGCTAAGCGAGTACACGAAAAAACAGTATTGGGAGCTTATGAATAAACCGAAAAATTATCAATGCAACATAGTTTGTGGTTCTGACAAAGGGGGAAATGTAGTCATATGGCCCCAAGAACAATATATAGCAGAAGCTATCAAACAATTGTCGGACCCCACTTGCTACTTGAAAATAAACTTGAAAGAATATGATCTAGCTAGGGAGAGATTACGAAAAATGCTCTTCAAGTATAGAAGGGAGGGCTTAATCTCCATGCAAGAGTTCAAGTTTTTGCATGTTGAGCTGCCGATAATGCCCAGATTCTATCTAATCCCCAAAGTGCATAATGGGATTACTCCAGTCCCGGGACGACCGATTATTTCGGCAATAGATAGCATTGGTGAACATCTCGCACAATATACAGATTACTTCCTACAACCTTTGGTCTCTAGTCTGCCAACACACATTAAAGACACAGGACACTTTCTACAGAAAATCAAGAATACCCCATGGACAGAGAACTCTTTACTAATAACATTGGACATCGAAGCTCTATACACGAGCATAGAGCACTCCACTGGTCTAAAAGCTTTGGAATATTTTTTAAGCACGAGACCAGCCAACTGCTATAACCACAACAAGATGTTAGTAGAATTGGTCAAGTGGAGCCTACATCATAATTTCTTTATGTTTGGTAGGGATGTCTTTTTACAAAAGAGGGGGGTGGCCATGGGGGCCTGCTTTTCCCCTAGCTATGCGTGCTTGCACGTAGGCTATTGGGAGAAGCAGGTCCTCATGGGGGACCACTTGAACATCTTTTCTGAACATGTGGAACAGTGGGTCAGATTTATTGACGACGTGTTTTTAATCTGGAGGGGTGATGAAGCCAGTGCGTTAGAGTTTATCAAGATGTTGAATATTAATGATTACAATTTGAAATTCACGCACCACATTAGTAAAAAACCAGTCATTTTTTGGATGTGAAGGTTTATCCAAAAAATAACTTGTTGGCAACCACCCTCTACAGAAAAGAAACTGCGGGCAACTCAACGTTGCACGCAAGTAGTGCCCACCCGCGACATACCATCGACAACATCCCTTATGGGGAGTTACTCCGAATAAAGAGAATTTGTAGTGATTCAGAGGAAAGAGACAAATGCATAAAAGAATCCATCACTAGATTCAAGGCCAGGGGATACAATGACAAAACCCTTAACAGAGCGGCCACGAAAACCCAACAAATAACTAGGGAGTCCCTACTGTCACAAGATAAAAACAACATGAATAAGAAGGAAGGCAGTGGTAACTCAGAAATAAGGTTCCTCACAGCCTTCAGTTGTCAGGACAGAAAAATAAGGTCCATTTTGACTAGGAGCTGGCCCATTCTGCAAACAGATGGGGTTTTAGCAGGAGATCTTCCAGTGAATCCAATAATTACGTTTAGGAGGGGACCCTCCTTACGTAGTCATGTCTCTAACCCTTTTCCAGAACTTACTACACAGACAACCCGGTTACCCCCAAGAAATGGGTTTTTCAAGTGTAACAGCTGTCGGGCATGTAAATTTGGTGTTAATACTTGCTCATATACGACCCCATTCAGTCCCATTCCTTTACAGATTAAAGGAAACTACAACTGCAGGACTGAATATGCAGTATACGTCCTGACGTGTACTTGCGGCCTGAGATATGTCGGGAGCACTCGGCCAGCAGTACACGCCAGGATATTACAACACCTTTGTGCCATTGTCAACAACGACAATACATACCCTGTCGCCAGGCACTTCAGAAAGGTCCATAGTAACAACTTGGAGTGCCTGAGTTATTTTGTGTTGACTTCAGTTGCCCAACCACGAAGAGGGGGAGATAGGGACAAGCTTCTGCGTCAAATGGAGTCGAAAATGATATTGGAGCTCGATACTAAGGTACCAAATGGGCTTAATACCACGGAAGATCTATATCATTTTCTTTAAGTTATTCAGGATAATTATCAGTAGATGGATTCATATTTCTTTATCTTTGTCTTCTTTCGCTCTGTTGAGTTTCCTGTGTAGTTTCTCGCCCCTTCCCATTGTTGATTCCAGTCATTTTCCCTTCCCTTTTTTATATCATTTTTGCACTGGGGGTTACTCAATTAAGAATGGAACGTTTCACTTTCCATTTTGAGTTTAACACGTTGTATCATGGTGTTATTAGCACATTCAGGATTATTGCATAGAGATCTACCAGACGGGTTGTGAATCGATGAAATTAACAGGGTTGCCATCATTCTTAGATGTCCCTCATAATTTGGTTAGGATTTACAGGGTTGCCATCAATTAGAGATGTCCCTGCAGGATTGTAAATAGTATTTATTTGGTCTTCACAGTACTTGTATTTATATTGCATAATTTGCACAGAGTGTAAACGTTTACAAATTTTGCATTTTTTAACATGTGTATATGGTAATTTTTTAGATATAATAATTAATTTTGTATGGGAAGTTTTTAAGTATTTATACTTTTATAACTGAAATTGCCTATTTGCACCAAGTGAAATGTTTACATCTTGCGTTATTTTGCACTTTAAACTTTGCACTGATAATATCAGACTGTTTAGACCGCACTTTAGCATTTATGCAGATACAATCTTGCTTCTAACCATTGAATTTATTCAGAAATATGCATGTTTATTTTTATATGTAAACATGAAATGAGAAGTATGAAAATACAACCCCTGTACTCAGAGACGCGCAGAAGGACCGTAGTAGTATGTTTTCTATGCCTATTGATGTCACATAGTGTGTGCCAGAAACCGGTCCCCGGGAGCTTGTTTCCTTCCCAGTGTAAGAATTGGCTTTTGTAGTTTGGTTAGCCCTGTTCCCATCATGCACTGGGACAGGAACAGACTAATTTGCATACAGCCAGGTTCTGAAACTGGGATGGTGCAGTGAGCTAAAAAACGGTGTTGGATCTAGCCCTGATCTCTTGACTGGGTGAGAGCTTTCTGCTTAATTCAGAGACTCTGTCCCTCACCACCCCTTGTTGTAAATATTTTTGTCCACCCTAAGCGTGGAAGGGTATTCTCAGATGTGAGACCCTTGCTCATTGCACCATCAGGATTCAAGCAAACCGGGCCGAAGACGGCTGTAATGCCAGAAACCGGTCCCCGGGAGCTTGTTTCCTTCCCAGTGTAAGAATTGGCTTTTGTAGTTTGGTTAGCCCTGTTCCCATCATGCACTGGGACAGGAACAGACTAATTTGCATACAGCCAGGTTCTGAAACTGGGATGGTGCAGTGAGCTAAAAAACGGTGTTGGATCTAGCCCTGATCTCTTGACTGGGTGAGAGCTTTCTGCTTAATTCAGAGACTCTGTCCCTCACCACCCCTTGTTGTAAATATTTTTGTCCACCCTAAGCGTGGAAGGGTATTCTCAGATGTGAGACCCTTGCTCATTGCACCATCAGGATTCAAGCAAACCGGGCCGAAGACGGCTGTTATGCCAGAAACCGGTCCCCGGGAGCTTGTTTCCTTCCCAGTGTAAGAATTGGCTTTTGTAGTTTGGTTAGCCCTGTTCCCATCATGCACTGGGACAGGAACAGACTAATTTGCATACAGCCAGGTTCTGAAACTGGGATGGTGCAGTGAGCTAAAAAACGGTGTTGGATCTAGCCCTGATCTCTTGACTGGGTGAGAGCTTTCTGCTTAATTCAGAGACTCTGTCCCTCACCACCCCTTGTTGTAAATACATAGTGTGCACAAGCAATTTAAAAAACCAGGCATTTTGGGTAATGTGTGACTGTGAACAAGGGCAACCGCCCGAAACGCGTCAGTCTCGTTTGCTGCTTTTTGCCAAATAAAGAAGAACTTGCCTAGATTTTGGGATTCGTGTCGCCTTCTGTTTCTGGGGCTCCAGAATTGCAGTTGTGCTTTGCTTTGCATATATATATATATATATATATATATATATATATATATAAACAACTCCTGCAGCAGAAAAAGCGAACTCCTTCCCCAGGAACGGACCAACACACAGGTTTTCGAATTTTAAGTGCTTTTAATCAGCCTCTCACAACATGACGCGTTTCGACTGGGTTGCCCCGGCCTTGATCATATATATATATATATATTATTTTTTTTTTAGCAAAACCCTTCATGAAGAAGACCCCGCACACCACTTTGATAATTAATCTTTAGTTTATTTTCTGTAGGTTCCCCACCTACGCGTTTCGGACAAGAACTGTCCCTGATCACGGTACAAACAAATGTCCTTCATTTGTGTTTTACTATATATAACTGAAGACACCACGTGGCTTGTTAAGATGCATTGTGGGCTCAGTAGTTTTAAGTTGTGTATTCAACCAATCATGGCAGAGTATATCACCGGATTGTTGCAGTTTGCGACACAAGCGGATATTTAATTAAATATTTATTTAAGTCATGTCTGACATTTGCGCATGATGCCGTAACTCTACAGTATGGACACTCAGTCCATCATTGTATAAATATTGCGCTATTTAAGTGACAATTACAGGCAAATGTCGACAAACAACCATTAGTCTTCATCATGCGCAAATGTCAGACATGTCTTACTGATCAAGAGTACATGGTACTCGAAACGCGTCGCTTGAGAGGTTCAAAATAAAACAACATCTTGCCTGAAGCTGTGGGGTCCGTCTTCTTCTTTCGCCACGCCGAGTGGAGGTTTGAGGAATTACTTGGATATATATATATATATATATATATATATATATATATATATATATATATATATATATATATATATATATATATATATATATATATATATATATGCGGTATGTTTCGTCCTCTAAATCAGCATGCAGCCAAACCGTATGAAAGACGAGACGAAACCCAATTCTTGGTGTTCAAAGTTTTATTTTGCCCAACACCAGTCTGCCATGACGCGTTTCGCTACCAAAAGCCTTGATCACATGACGCAGTCATGGGGGCTGGCCACCTGTTTTAAAGTGCAAGGTGCCTGATGCGTGATGAACATGAAAGACATACTACATGCCTAAATGCATTAGAGTTTTTAAAGTACATTGAACCAATAAAAATACATGTAAAATACGGGTTAAGTTCATTTTAACTGTATAAATACGAAATGACGAACTAGTTTGCACTGATCTTGAAATAGCAACATGTAATGAGGCACAAGATTGAACATTTGGTTGTGGGTCGGCTATTCAAAATTAAATATATTAAAACACATAAATAGAAACAATGCATTAAAATTGTATAAATATTCCTTCTCTGTGCCAGACTCACTGAGCAATCAGATTTTGCTGAAGCTTAAATTGTGAACATGTCTAATTGTCAACCGTGTGTTTTTATAGAACAACAGTAAAATCAATTAAAAGACATACAAATCTAAAAAGATATATCTGAATAATTAGTTCACTATGGTTAAAATTCATATTAACCATAACGCCCATGTGGGCGATATAAAATCTTGTGCAAAATCGCAAACAGTTCAGTGCATATTGGTTAAATGTGCAACATCACGCACTAGTTAAATCATAAAGTGCTGCCAGTGATAAAACAAAAGATGTGCCTGATGAATAAAAAGGAATGATTAAAATATCTGATGATTCAAAGATTAAAGTGTGGAGGATAAGGGAATTCCATAGGATGTTATTGCTAATGGAGTTGCTAGTTACAAAGACAGAGTCGATGCAAATTTAATTTCTCTGTGGAGTGATAATGTTATAGGTAAGTGTGGCAATCTTCACTGTTGTTGAGCCCATTAGGCACCTTGCTGTCCAGCAAGATGATGTATCTGGTCTCAAGTTTGCGCAAAAGCCCTTCTCTGTCGCCACCTCTTCGTTGAGGGGGGACCATGTCGATTACAAAATAGGTTAGGCCTTTAGGATTTTTATTGTGTGCAATTTCGAAGTGTCTAGCCACAGGGTATGAAGGGTCTGCATTAACGATAGCCCTCAGATGTTGCAGAATTCTTTTATGTACTTGGGGCCTAGTGCTCCCCACATACCTGAGCCCACATGGGCATTGTAAGACGTAAACAGCAAACTCTGATTTGCAGTTAAGTTTCTCTCTTATTTTGATGGGAATGGGAGAGAAAGGTATCGTGTATTCAGATTTACTGATACCATTTTTACAAGCCTTACAAGTGGCGCACTTTAAAAATCCTTTGCTCCCTTTCAGCCACGAGCCAGTGACTAGTTCAGGACTTCTAGAAACCAAACTGGTTTGCATGGATCTAGCTTTTTTGTAAGTGATGTTGGGCGTAATAGTTACCAGATTGCCTATAACTGGGTCACTTCTGATTAGGAACCAATTGTTCTTCACAATTTTTCGAATAGATTTGTGTTGGTTGCTGAAAGTCATAATTAGTCTTGTTTCATTGTTAGCATCAGTTCAGGACGTTTTGGCAATTGCATCAGAGGGGCATAACAACTGCTGTCTATCTAATGTGTTGGCTCTCCTCTGCGCACTGTCAATAGTATGCAGGTCTTAGCCTCTAGCCAGAAATCTAGATCTGCACTCATCTTGGGCATTGCGGCAATCTGTGTCATTGCTGCAAATTCGCCTGATACGGAGCATCTCCCCATAGGGGATGCTCTTTATCAGGTGTGTTGGATGGTGGCTGTAGGCGTGCAACACAGTATTGCCTGCCGTCGGTTTTCTGTGGAGCTTAGTTTGTAACTTGCCTTGATCTATATATATCTCCACATCAAGAAACACAATGGACATGGGATTCACAGTGCTGGTAAAGTGCAGATTAAGATTGTTAACTTTTAATAGGTCAATGAATGAGGCGACATCATCAGTGGAACCATCCTATATCATGAAAAGGTCATCTATATACCTCCACCAACATTTGACCTTGGTGTTCATGGTGGCTGCGTGGTCAGTCATGAGGACCTGCTCCTCCCAGAAGCCCATATGGAGACAGGCGTAACTGGGAGAGAAGCTGGCCCCCATGGCCACGCCTCTAGTTTGCAGGAAAAGTTGGTTAGAAAATAGAAAAACATTGTTTTCCAAACAGGCTAAAATCATGTCTACCACCATTTTGGAATGTTCTACACAATCAATAGTTCTTTTGTTAAGATAGTGTTGTACCGCCTTTATCCCATCCCTGTGATGGATGCTTGTGTAAAGGGATGTGACATCCAGAGACACTAGAAGAAAATTAGGTTGCCATACAAAGTTGGAAAGTTTGTTCAATAGGTCCCCTGTGTCTAATATGAATGATGGTAAGTTCTTGACAAAGTCTTGTAAAAAAAAGTCAATATATTTGCTGACATTTTCCAGGAGGCTGTTTCTTGTCGAAATTATCGGTCTCCCCGGCGGTTTGCTGTTGGTTTTTATTAATTTTGGGGATAAAATAAATAACCGGGGTTACAGGATAATCATTTTTTAGGAATTTAAATTTGTCCAGTGTGAGCAAGCCCTTACTCCTCCAGGCCATAAGTTTTGAGTAGAAGTCGTTTTTGGCTGCTTGTACTTCCTGAACATTAGTTCTCCTGTAACATTCCCTGTCATTCAGTTGTTTAAGGGCCTCCTCCAAGTACATCTTTCTGGGCCAGAGCACAACATTTCCGCCCTTGTCCGACTGTCTAATTATCAGTTGTTTGTGTCCTTTCAATTTTTTTATAAGTTTGTGATATTGTATATCACGATAGTTGTACTTTTTCTTTTTTTGGGCATTTGCATTTTTAATCTGTAATTCTTTCAGTCCCAACGAAACCCTGTCATGAAATATATCCAAATTGTCTTTCAGCAAAATAGTGCAAAATTTGGATCTCGGTTTGAATAAAGTCATTGGAGTGGTAGGCACAGGTTCTCCACCTTGAGATTGTTGCAAGGTTGTTTCTTCCTCACGCTGTAATTCAAACAGCTCCTGGGTAAGTGATACCCTCAGTTGTGGTGGATTGTTGGGGGGTGCAGTAGATGTACTCGTGGTAATGGTGACATTTGGTCTACGTGTACTGTGGTATTTTCTGAGTTTTAGTTTGCGAACGTATTTGAAGAGGTCAATACGTGTGCTGGCGTAGTCAAAGTCACTTTTTGGACTGAAAGATAACCCCAGTGACAGAATAGCCGTTTCGCTTTTAGTTAACACTATGTCGCTCAAGTTTACCACAGCTTGGCATTGTTTAGTTGGTTGGTTGATTGCGTTGCCATTTGGACCTCTTCCTCCTCTGTCGCCCTCCTGTGCTTCCTCCTTTTGGAGCATTTCCTCCTCTCTGCGCGTTTAATGTTGGCCTGTTTGCGCCCGCTCCCTGTGTGCCAGAGCGGAGGGTTTGCTTTCGGTCTTGTTGGACCACTGCCATTTCCTGAGCAGGAGTAAATTTGCGAAACCCCAACCTCTTGTTACGTGTGGCTTCATTGTCCGATTCACTCTCCACCTGTGAACTGTTGCCCGATGCAGATGAAACTTCCAATATGCTACTGCTGTTCGACTGAGTAGGTATATCAACTGTGGTGTTGTCATTGTCATTTCTTTGGTGGTGTTGTTTTAAGTTGTCATACTTAAGGGCGAAGGTGAAAATCTGCCCGTGCTCGTAGTCGAGCCTGTCACGTTGAAATTTGTATGCCTTGCGCCGCTTAATAATTTCCTCCTCGTGTTTTAAGTGCGCTTGCATCTCCCAATATTTGACAGTGGCGGGCGTGCTGGGAATCTTTGCTATTTCTGCCTCCAGCCGTTCTCTGTCGCTTTCCGCGTATTGTACTAGTATTTGCATGAGACATTTTGAAGAATCGAGGTTGCATTGTGCCCAATCCGTTAGCATTTGAGGGTCAGGCTTTTCATAGGATGGCGCTAACATTATCCTCAGTCCTCGAGGCACCCTCCCTACCTCCAAATATCCAGACAGGGAGCTGTGTTCCCACCACTTCGCCTGCTCGCTTTTACAGCATTTTTCTAATGCCCTGTACAAATCTTTAATGTTATTACTCGGTTCCGACACCGAGGCTGTAGTTGCAACTGTGGCGGACCCCCCAGCCGGGGAGTCCGTAAACATTCCCTTTGTAGCCTCCACACGGCCCCGTACTGCGTCGGCAGACATGGCGTATCGAACTAGGGGCAAAGTTTCACACAGGGAAAAGTCGTTTGTGTATTAGTCCTACCCGACAATGCTGGGCAGTCGACCCCCTGCTCCACTCCACACAGGATTTTCCGCGGGGCTCCGGCAGCGACGAAGGTACTCCCGTTGCAGTCCCAGTTCGCAGTCAACCAACGCCGACCTCTGACCCGGAACAGCTCACGTTCTTCTCCTCGTCGTCACCAAAGTCTCCGCCTCTCCTGGGGCTCCGGCAGCGGCTCCTTCACGGAGTTGTAAAGGTGCTCCAGATCCTGGAGTCGTAGCTTCAAGCCGCTCTAGCCCAAACGTGGAGGGCTCTCGTCAAATCCAGGGAAGCAATCCTGGGAATACTTGCGGTATGTTTCGTCCTCTAAATCAGCATGCAGCCAAACCGTATGAAAGACGAGACGAGACCCAATTCTTGGTGTTCAAAGTTTTATTTTGCCCAACACCAGTCTGCCATGACGCGTTTCGGCTACCAAAAGCCTTGATCACATGACGCAGTCATGGGGGCTGGCCACCTGTTTTAAAGTGCAAGGTGCCTGATGCGTGATGAACATGAAAGACATACTACATGCCTAAATGCATTAGAGTTTTTAAAGTACATTGAACCAATAAAAAATAATATATATATATATATATATATATTTTTTTTTTTAGCAAAAACCTTCATGAAGAAGACCCCGCACACCATTTCGATAATTAATCTTTAATTTATTTTCTGTAGGTTCCCCACCATCGCGTTTCGGACAAGAACTGTCCCTGATCACGGTACAAACAAATGTCCTTCATTTGTGTTTTACTATATATAACTGAAGACACCACGTGGCTTGTTAAGATGCATTGTGGGCTCAGTAGTTTTAAGTTGTGTATTCAACCAATCATGGCAGAGTATATCACGGGATTGTTGCAGTTTGCGACACAAGCGGATATTTAATTAAATATTTATTTAAGTTATGTCTGACATTTGCGCATGATGCCGTAACTCTACAGTATGGACACTCAGTCCATCATTGTATAAATATTGCGCTATTTAAGTGACAATTACAGGCAAATGTCGACAAACAACCATTAGTCTTCATCATGCGCAAATGTCAGACATGTCTTACTGATCAAGAGTACATGGTACTCGAAACGCGTCGCTTGAGAGGTTCAAAATAAAACAACATCTTGCCTGAAGCCGTGGGGTCCGTCTTCTTCTTTCGCTACGCCGAGTGGAGGTTTGAGGAATTACTTGGAGATATATATACATATATATATATATATATATATATATATATATATATATATATATATATATATATATATATATATATATATATATGTTACACAAAAGTCTCTCCAGTTTAAGGACGCCACTCCACAGGCAAGTTGGTTAACAAACCCTTTTATTGGGAAACTGCACACAACGTCCGATTATAACATTTCCCCAACGCGTTTCAAAGCACACCAGCTTCTTCCTCAGGGGGGGGGCAGCATCCGGTGAATCACGGCGTCACATCTATTCATTTCCCCTTAATGCATGCTAATCTCTGGTGATGCATGCTGGTAGATGTGACCAGACAATCCCCTCCATTAGGGTCCGTGTTTTCTTTCACCAGCGATTTTAGGCTGCTTTTTTGAATCCATTTCACAATCCTCAAATGGGCTCCGGACCTGCAGTGCCTTTCCCGTTCAGAACTGCCTCCACTGTTAATCACAGCCAGCATTTGTGCCGGCTGTGCAGACCTGCTTCACCGGATGCTGCCCACCCCTTAGGAAGAAGCTGGTGTGCTTTGAAACGCGTTGGGGAAATGTTATAATCGGACGTTGTGTGCAGTTTCCCAATAAAAGGGTTTGTTAACCAACTTGCCTGTGGAGTGGCGTCCTTAAACTGGAGAGACTTTTGTGTAACATATATATATATATGTAGAAAACGAAGGTTGCTCAATGAAACCATCACACACGAAGGGGTGAACACACACGTGCCTCAGGCGGTTGCAAGTACAGCATGCGTTTTCTGAATAAATGCGGCTAGTCCGGCCGCAAAACTGTCCCGCCGCTGGAGCTAGCGGATCCTCGAGCTCTGCAAACGCGAGCCTGAAGTTGGAACGAAGGGGACCTGAGCCTCAGGTTGACATTGGGCTGTACCGCAGCAAGTCTGTTCAGCGCTTTTCTATTTTAGAAATTATTGACTTTACTTTTGTGCTTGAACAACTTTTGGGATTTAGCAAAGAAACCCACTTGGGACTGAATGGGATTGCAAGCATGGCTTATTTTTAAGGACTACTTTGACCAGAAAGCCACGGCAATGGTGACGCCCATGGGGGCGGGGCTTGTTCATTCATCCAATAAAGGTATCCCTCTAAAAGCTTTGCTGAATCCTTGCACAATTGTTATGTATACCTGCCAGTGAACAAGGGTACAGAGTTACTCGAAACGCGTTTGGCTTATCATCCAGAAGCCTGACCAGCATGCTGTACTTGCAACCGCCTGAGGCACGTGTGTGTTCACCCCTTCGTGTGTGATGGTTTCATTGGGCAACCTTCGTTTTCTGTATATATATATATATATATATATATATATATATATATATATAGCGACAGTGAGTACCCACCCAGAGACTTCTGGGAATTGTAGTCAAATGACTTTAATGGCAGACTACTAATGAAATTTGTGCTCGGTGTTGGGGACTGCTGTGCTCCAATCAAGGAGGAGCCACAGAGTTTTAAATAAGGAGAGTAACCTGTGTCCGGTTTACAAGGCATCTGACGAAGACTGCGATGTCGAAATGCATTATGCCTGTCTGATGAAAATAAAGAAAACCGATCCTTTCGCATCATCCCACGAGTGTTCCTTGGTTGCCTGGGCTTCGAGCGGCCGTTTGAATTGATATATATATATATATATATATATATATATATATATATATATATATATATATATATATATATATATATATGAAGAAACGTACAACGACACGCCAGGAGTTGCTGTGCTTCAAAGATTTATTCGGCAGCAAAAAACAAACAACGCGTTTCACCTTACGGCTTGCTCACGTTTGTTGTGAACTCAAAACAATAGTCCTTTTACATTCTCAATGAATAGTCATAAACGAAGGACTTTCAGTGCACACCCCCAAGTGAAATAAGTGCAGCGGACATGTTGGAAAAGAAATTTAGACATTACTTTTAGTCCATTGCTAGATGTTGATAATTATAGTCATACTGTGGCAACAATTTACAACCATCTGTGGTATTCTAATGCTCTGTATGCCAAGATAACATTTAGAATACACTTTCTTCCATGATCTTTTGTCATCAATTAGTCTGATAATGTTTAAGACAATTTCTGTGAGAAGACCAGGCGCGTTGGTCTCGATGCCAATTTACCTGTGTTAGGGTCATGTAACATAGAGCCTGGCATTATATACATATTAAATACATATTAACCATCTCCTTGCCATCCTGCCCAAGTGGGCGTAGATTGATACATAATGTGAGTCTTCGTATTATTCTCGAAATTACCAATACATGTAAATTCCGCTGAAAGTCAATTTCATTCATCTAAAATTAAGCCCAAGTGGGCATAGGAGCATTGTCGAGATCCAATACGTAGATTCATAATGACATATCTGTATGGTTTGAATTAAGGTACCATGTGGTCTCGCCCAAATAGACCCAAAATATTTTCTCAAGGTGGGATCATATCATCCAAAGAGTACTTGGCATCGTATATTAAATAATTGGGTTTTCAATAGTCTCGGTCTATCTTGTTCATACCATGGTTGATAAGTGTCTCCTGTGCCACTCGGGCTCATTGGTTTAACAGACTTTCCTGTTTTTTTACTTTTCCACTGTCCCAGAATGCAAAATCAAATTCTGTGAATTAAAACATAAGTTTACAGTTTAAAAAGACGACTAAAAGTAAGACAGCCATGCAATTTGAGAATCATTATACAAATAAATATTTTTCAAAGCTTAAAAGATCATTATTCGTTTGTCAATTTTCATTATTCATTTTTCAAGATGGACAGAAAGTTCTTCATGATTATTCAAACCCTGAGGGAACATGCATTCAAAATCAATAATGAACCTGGATTCCATTTTGCGGAGGCATGTTGTTCTATCCCCCCCACGTATCCCCAGATCCACTTTGTCCAATACTACCATTCTTAGCAAGTTTTCATTTTGAAAATAATGTTCAAAAAAATGTCTAGCCACAGGATATTGCACATTGTGGTTCTTAATGGCTCTGCTCAACGCAAGAAGTGCACACCCGAGAAATCTGGTAGACAGTATCCCCTATGGGGAACTGTTACGTGCCAAGCGTAACTGTAGCACATCAGAAGCGTTTGAATTAGAGAAAGAGATAATGGTCAAACGTTTCAGAGAACGTGGATACAATACCAAGACCATACAAGGGGCTGTTGCAAGAGCTGACACTAAAGACAGGAAGGATCTTCTGGACACTAACATAGACAGGAATACAGAGTCCAACATCAGATTCATAACAACCTTTTCAGGCCAGGCAACTGAAGTAAAAAAGATCCTTAACAAGCACTGGCATGTGCTGTTAACTGATCAACACCTGAAACCTCATTTGAACCACAATCCGCAAATAACTTTCAGAAAAAATAAATCCCTGAGGGACGAGCTAAGTCCTAACTCCGTGACCAGTACTACCAAACCTAAAGATATACCTGGCTTCAGATGCTGTAGGTCATGCAAGGCATGTCGCAACAGTAATATCTGCAAAGAGGTAACTGTACCCAGTACGGGAAAAGTTTTTACTATACAAAAAACTGTGACATGCAACACCATGTATTGGGTATATTTACTTATTTGCCCCTGTGACAAGTGGTATATAGGGAGCACTACTCTGAAAGCAAAGGAGAGAGTGTTACAACATCTTAGAGCCATTAAGAACCACAATGTGCAATATCCTGTGGCTAGACATTTTTTTGAACATCATTTTCAAAATGAAAACTTGCTAAGAATGGTAGTATTGGACAAAGTGGATCTGGGGATACGTGGGGGGGATAGAACAACATGCCTCCGCAAAATGGAATCCAGGTTCATTATTGATTTTGAATGCATGTTCCCTCAGGGTTTGAATAATCATGAAGAACTTTCTGTCCATCTTGAAAAATGAATAATGAAAATTGACAAACGAATAGTGATCTTTTAAGCTTTGAAAAATGATTATTTGTATAATGATTCTCAAATTGAGTGGCTGTCTTACTTTTAGTCGTCTTTTTAAACTGTAAACTTATGTTTTAATTCACAAAATTTGATTTTGCATTCTGGGACAGTGGAAAAGTAAAAAAACAGGAAAGTCCGTTAAACCAATGAGCCCGAGTGGCACAGGAGACACTTATCAACCATGGTATGAACAAGATAGACCGAGACTATTGAAAACCCAATTATTTAATATACGATGCCAAGTACTCTTTGGATGATATGAGCCCACCTTGAGAAAATATTTTGGAACTATTTGGGCGAGACCATATGGTACCTTAATTCAAACCATACAGATATGTCATTATGAATCTACGTATTGGATCTCGACAATGCTCCTATGCCCACTTGGGCTTATTGTAAGATGAATGAAATTGACTTTCAGCGGAATTTACATGTATTGGTAATTTCGAGAATAATACGAACACTTACATTATGTATCAAATCTACGCCCACTTGGGCAGGATGGCAAGGAGATGGTTAATATGTATTTAATATGTATATAATGCCAGGCTCTATGTTACATGACCCTAACACAGGTAAATTGGCATCGAGACCAACGCGCCTGGTCTTCTCACAGAAATTGTCTTAAACATTATCAGACTAATTGATGACAAAAGATCATGGAAGAAAGTGTATTCTAAATGTTATCTTGGCATACAGAGCATTAGAATACCACAGATGGTTGTAAATTGTTGCCACAGTATGACTATAATTATCGACATCTAGCAATGGACTAAACGTAATGTCTAAATTTCTTTTCCAACATGTCCGCTGCACTTATTTCATTTGGGGGTGTGCACTGAAAGTCCTTCGTTTATGACTATTCATTGAGAATGTAAAAGGACTATTGTTTTGAGTTCACAACAAACGTGAGCAAGCCGTAAGGTGAAACGCGTTGTTTGTTTTTTGCTGCCGAATAAATCTTTGAAGCACAGCAACTCCTGGCGTGTCGTTGTACGTTTCTTCATATGGGAGAATCCTTGGATACAAATATTGGGCCCCCGGGACCCTAACAACAACCACTCGTGAGCGGGTACTGGCTTAATACCGGAACTTTGTGTTTATTATATATATATATATATATATTCACTGAAAAAACCATAGGTTTCACACCAGTTATAGTTAGGAATTAGCATTTAAAAAACCTATTAAATTCACTGACAAAACCAGTTATAGTTAGCTGGAAATTTTACTGATATAAAACCAATGAAATTCCACGTTATAGTTAGTTGGACTCACTATAACTTGCGCGTGCAATGCACTGCTGATGACGTCACATATTACATCACTCATGACATGGTCAGTGACATCACTCATGACATCACTGATGACACCATCCAGTGAATATGTGTCTTTCTGAAAAATAAATATTAGTGAGTAATGTTTAAATATTTAAATATATATATTAGTGTTTCACTTTGTGTATAAGTGGCTACATGTGTTGGTAAGTAGCTACATGCGTATGTATATGGGTTATTAGATGTTTCTCTTAGTATCAGTATGAGTGTCTATATGGTTTGGTGGGGGTATTACTTAGCACATAGATGCATGAGTGACTGACTCTCTGTTTGTATGTGTTTTGAAGACAGCATATGTGCAGGACTGTATGGGTGGATGAGTGTGTATATGTGTTTGTTAGTGAGTGAATGACTGTCTCACTAGTGTCTTTATCAGTAACTACATATGTTTTAATCTAGTATATGTGAATATTGATGTATATAAGTGAGTATATGTGAGAGTAAGAGATTGTAAGAGTTCCTGTTTAAATAAGTATGTGTTTCTATAAGTGATTGTTTAAGAGAATAAATATGTGTAATTTTCAATACAAGTAAGGTGGAAGTGTGTGTATAACTCTATATTCAAATAAATGGATGTTCAATAGTTTATTTGCACGTGTGAGTATGTGTGTGAGTAACTTTTGGATGACTGTCGGTGTGTAACAGGATGTATAGGTGTATCACTTCATATGATGAGTGAGTATATGTATGAGTGACTATATAGAACTGTTGGTGAATGACTGGATGTGCATATAGATGGTGGAATTACTGAATTGCTTGTTGTAACTGATATGGGTATCTCCATTTTTTTTTAAATTTCAGTTTCTATTTTTGAATATGTGTTTCAAGGGTTACATTACAGTGAAAGGAGGTCTGTCACTATGTCACAAGGATGGTGTCATCAGTGATGTCATGAGTGATGTCACTGACCATGTCATGAGTGATGTAATATGTGACGTCATCAGCAGTGCATTGCACGCGCAAGTTATAGTGAGTCCAACTAACTATAACGTGGAATTTCATTGGTTTTATATCAGTAAAATTTCCAGCTAACTATAACTGGTTTTGTCAGTGAATTTAATAGGTTTTTTAAATGCTAATTCCTAACTATAACTGGTGTGAAACCTATGGTTTTTTCAGTGAATTTCAAAGGTTTTTTAAATGCTAATTCCTAACTATAACTGGTGTGAAACCTGTGGTTTTTTCAGTGAATTTCAAAGGTTTTTTTAATGCTAATTCCTAACTATATAAGACCTGAAAGCCCACCAGGAATCTCCAGTATGCGCCAGGGGACTGCATTGCAGAGAGGTGTAATGAAGCCACAACCCTTTTTACACCTCTCTGCAACGCAGCCCCCGTGCATGTTTGAAGAGGGGAAACCAATTCCCCTTGCATACTGGGGGCCCCTGGGGGCCAATTAGCCCACCTGGAACCTCCAGTATGCGCCTGGGGCTGCATTGCAGAGGTGTAATGAGACTATGCCCCTTGTTACACCTCTCTGCAACGCAGCCCACTGCCGCGTTTGCAGAGGGGGAACTAATTTCCCTTGCATACTGGGGGTCCCTGGGGTCAACTAGTCCACCAGGAGCCTCCAGTATGCGCGAGGGAGCTGCATTGCAGAGAAGTGTAATGAGGCCACACCCTTGTTACACCTCTCTGCAATGCAGGCCACTGGCGCCTTTGCAGAGGGGGGACTAATTCCCCTTGCATACTGGGGGTCCCTGGATCATATCTGCCCAAACACCGATATTCCGAACGATTGTAAATGACTTTTCTTGAGAAACATTTGGATTTGGATTATCATGTCCTATACTTTGGAATTTTTGAAAGACTGACTTTGAGGATGCTATAAATTACTCAAGTCTGCCCGAATTGTGTGGGTAAAATTGATACCTAGTCACTTTTAATAAGAATATACTTATGTCTCGTCTAACATTTGGAAGAAATATCTAGTTATATGACAACGGGATACCGACATAACTTGAAGGAAATAAGAACGCCCTGAAGAAGTTCTGTTGTACAGAACGAAACGTTTCGGCTGGCTGTGGTACATAAACTTAAGGAAAATAAAAGCATTTGAATATACACCAAGATTCAGCGCTTCAATAAGTACTCTAAGTGATATGATTTGATTGGACTCATTGTGAAAGTGGTGCTGTGCCAAACTTTGGAATATTCTCCACTACTCTCTACTACTTACTCTCTCCCACTCTCTACTACTCACTCTCTACTGCTCTCTACTACTCACTCTACTACTTACTCTCTACTACTCTCTACTACTCAGTCTCTACTACTCACTCTCTACTACTCTCTACTACTCACTCTACTATTCACTCTACTACTCTCTACTACTCACTCTGCTACTCTCTCTACTGCTCTCTACTACTCTCTACTACTCACTCTCTACTCTCTATTACTCACTCTCTACTCTCTACCTCTCTACCTCTCTACCTCTACACCTCTACCTCTCTACCTCTCTCTACACGCACACATATAGACATATATGCATATATATATGTGCATATGCATTTATATAAATGTATGTGTATGTATAAAAAAAACAACTAAACATTTTTTTTTCTAATCAGCTACTTTTAAAACTGTCATTCTTTTCCCCCATGGTACGCTCCCCGGTACGCTCCCCGGTGCGCGTACCGGGCGCTCCCCCCGCGAAAATCAAAAAAAAAAATTTTTTTTTTGCCCCGTGGGGCCCTTTTATGGCCCCCACATCAAACCTAGGGGGTCAAGGGGGGTCTACTCTGCCCCATTATAGTCATTTCCCCCTTTGTTTTGGCCACCTCTTGTGTCTCGATCCTACCGAGACACAAGATGGCGGCCGCTCCGGACTGTTTAGAATGTTTACAGACACCCCAGAGCCAATCAGCTTTCTGCGCGCAAGTCGCGTGACGCGCCCGGTGCGCGTACCGGTGCGCTTACCGGAGCGCTGCTATAGATATATATATTTTTTTGAACCTTAATTACTCAAAATCCACTGGAGCACATATCTTGAGACATAGCAAAGGCACATCGGGCTACCAGTCCCTACAATTTTGCCAAGTTTGGTGGAAATCCATTCAGCCGTTCGGGCTAAAAGTGAAATCGACCGCCCTATGGAAATTAACATGGGGAAAACGCGTTTTGGGACCCCCCTTTTATCTCGGCCCCCGCTTGACGAATCCCCCCCAAACTTTCAGGGAAGGACCGGAACGCCGTGAGGCCATTTTGAGGAAATTTTCAGGCAGATTCGTCAACCGGCGCCAAAGTTATTCCAAATAGAATTTTCAGATTTAACATTGAAAAAAATCCTAACTATAACTACCTACTGGCGACTGCCAGTAGGTAATATATATATATATATATATATATATATATATATATATATATATATATATATATGTACATATTCACTGAAAAAGCCATAGGTTTCAGGAATGTTATAGTTAGGAATTAGCATTTAAAAAACCTTAGAAATTCACTGAAAAAACCATAGGTTTCACCCATGTTATAGTTAGCTGGACATTTCTCTCATACAAAACCATTGAAATTCCTGTGTTCTTTTCCCTTAAGACCTTGCTTAACACAAATGTTATTGTTTCTTGTTTTAAGTTATAGAAAATACATTCACTGAATACATTCAATATTGTCTATAATGTCAGGTAAGTTTACTTACTCACTAACTTGTCATACAACGTTCTTTAACTCTCTAAGAAATATTTTCACTTCCTCTTCACGAATGTCTAAGGAGCAATTGAAAATGAGTCTGAACTCCGGAACGTCTTCGGTGAAGTGGGCACTCGTTAGTGAGCGCGCACCTCACCAAGGATTCCCCACAAGTCTGTGGTAATGACTAGATCGCTACCGCTTCTTTCAGCCGCAGCCCGTGCAGGGAGTTGCGGTGGGGCAGGCAGGCGGGGCGGGGGAGTGGCAGGGTGGGGGTGATAAACAAAGGAATCTGGATGATTGCAGGTAAATAAACAATTAAATTAGTAAAACGAATTTCGTTCTGTGCCCTGCATCAAAGGCTCAACAAAGGCCATCAAAGATTTTGACCTTGGGGATCATTGTAAATTCCCCTAAGCAGTCCTACAGGATCAGGAAGTCCTATAGCAAATAGCAAACGTTTCCGATCAATCTACACACTCAATCTACACACATATACAAATAAATAAAAAATCACATTTATTCCCACATTAATTTAAAAAAGAAACACACTTTTATATAACTTGAACTTTTGCACCCTTTCCAACTGGCAAAGCTTTCAACACTTCCCCCATTCCACAATATGCCAGTTACTATAGAAACACTTCAGGGAACACCTAACTCAGCACACAGGTGAAAAGTTCATCATACGTTGTTGTAAATTAAAACAGCAAGTATGCTTGACTTGAGAATATACCAGCTTATCTTATGTAACGTTCTGTTCTATCAGTTTTTTTAACCAATTAAAATAAGGCTTTTAAAAAACAAAAACATGCACCCTAGTTTTCTGTAGAATGTTGTCAAACAACCAATCATTTCTTTTCTTTTTTCAAAACTGCATGTTGTCCACCATTTTAGAACAATGTTACTTTTCAAACTGCCATTTCATTTACAGAGACCATCAGAGTGCATCCAGACCTCTCTTCAAAATGCTTACAGTGTGGATTGTGGGACACGGCTATATTTTCTGGAGTCAAAGGTACGCACAACAGAAAAGAATTCACAAAGACCTATGTTTACCAAATGTAGACATTAAATGGATTGGACAAAGAGTATTAAAGTGGCATCAATTGATGCCATTGGGGAAATCCTTTTTACATCTCCAACACCCTGACCTCATAATTGTGCACTGTGGTGGCAATGACCTAGGCACTTTGACTGGGGTAGGTCTGGAAATGCTTATGAAGGACACCTTTAGAGAATTGATGGCACTTTTCCCCCAAACTGCCTTTGTCTATTCTAATATATGCCAAAGGCAGAAATGGAACTGGTCCAACCACTATTGTCCACAGATTTAAAAAGCTAGGAAACATGTGAATAAATCTGTTTCTGCCTTTCTCCGAGACTATTCAATGGGGTCCATCTACCACAACAATTTGCGTTTCAATATCCATGACATCTATAGGAGAGATGGTGTACATTTTACAGATGAGGGGAACAGAGTCCTCCTCATAAACTTAAGACTCTGCATCAGTACTTACTTGTAGGTACTAAAATCTCCCAATAAACACAAGGGCTCTTTTTAGAGCCACCCAACATTTAAAACATAAACTTGATAAATATCTAAAATTATTTTTATTTTTCTTGCTTACGTACGCTTACTGGACGACTTCCAATATTCCAGCTGCACGTCGTCCATACGTGCTTGATACGCGTACGATAAATCTACCATATAAAAAAATAGCCGTTATCCTTAATTTTCTATAATTCCCGAGGACCCCCATCTCCCGGGGCTCAAATCTAACGTTGCGGATCGTGGAAACAGCCCCAAGGCCTCCACGATCCCAGCCGGCTCCCCACTTCCTGCGGGAGCCGGCATTGCTATTCCTCACAGAGAGCAGCTTACATGCTTCCATTCTAATTTCAAACATGATTTCAACAGTTTCTTATTTATAAAATAATATTGTACTGCACGCTAAAGCAGAAAAGTCAGCAGAATAGAATACAAAATAGAAAAATATATATACTTTTACACTAAACAAACTTGTAAGCAGAGTACACAGTTTAATTTAAAAGCACCCTACCACAACTAGTTTTTGAAACGTATTGTACAATAAAATGCGTCACAAAATAGGCTACATACATGCTGACTCTATAACATCACATAGAAAAAAGAAGGCCACTCTTACGGTACTAGGAAAACACAACAAAAGTACAAGTCCCAAGCTTCCATTGTAGTGATATCTTAGTTGCAGGTCTAGTTGTCAGATCGACACACACACTCCCTCATGGCTGGTATACACCCACACCACACCCATCCAGCGCATTTGTCACTGCACACGTGAACCTATCTATAAAAAAGACGGAGCGCACATGTTTTACGCCATTTTAGAGTTGTTCCCAAAGCACCGAACAAGGGGCCCACTACTACATGCGTGGCCTCTTTGGTCACTGAGTTAGTAGTGCCCAAAGCACTGAGCGGGTCAAGAACCTGCGATGATGATGATGATGGGAGCACGAGTATGTCGTTAGCCATAGAGATATCAAGACTCGGCACCATATATGAGACGTCTTTGTTGGAGATCGTGACTACATCATGAAGAAACTGTTGTTTCCCCAAAAGGTGAGCAGTGACACTTGAGTACGCATCAGAAGGAGTCAACGGGCTGTAGCTGACTACATACAAAAATGCGACTTAATATTTTACACGAACGCACTCCTATATAATGTATTAATTTACATGTATAATTTTTTTTCGCAATAGCACTAACGTTTTTATAACCGCTGAAAGGTCCAGAATATATTCACAATACAAACAGAGACATATTATCAAGAACCTCTGTTAAAATTATCGCCGTTTTATTGGCAGGAAACTGCTGATAAAATGGCGATAATCGACTTGATAATTTGCCCTTGTTAATTCCCATAGAAGCCCATGTTAACACCAGAACATGGGCTTTTATGGGAATTAACAAGGGAGAATTATCAAGCCCATTATCGCCGATTTGTCACCAGTTTCCTGCCGATAAAATGGCGATCATTTTATCACCGGTTCTTGATAATATGCCCCCTGGTACGTACAAATATGACAACGAACGTCTATAAAACCACAATATTATCTAACTCCAAATTAATTTAGCAACAATTATCAATCATAACATCTTTCTTTTAATTCCTTTTAGATGTACAACTTCACGATGGATCATGTAACAATGACGACGGCAAGGTGAGCAAAGAAGCTTGTTTCTGAAACCAACTTATTTTGAAAAGGAGACAATCTATAGTATGCAGCAGGCGCGCAAAACATACATTGGGCTAACGAGGCTTCAGCTAGGATGACATACCCTCCTGCGCCCACACACAGTCGCACCCAAGTACGTCACAGGTCGTTTAAAGACATTTTGCTTGTTAATGAGGCTTTGATGATCCCCCCGCTTACAGCCCTTGCAGCTCCACTCTTCTTTTTGTTTGAACTTAAGCCCCCCCCCCGAAAATGTTGACTGTGGTTGCGCCTCTGGCTTCAAGTACACCCCCCCTGTGAGGATGACCTACCTTCCTGCATCCACACACAGTCGCACCAGAGTACGTCACAAGTCTTTTAAAGACATTTTGCTTGTTAATGAGGCTTTGATGATCGCCCGGCTTCCAGCCCCTGCAGCTCCACTCTTCTTTTTGTTTGAACTTAAGCCCAACCCCCTGAAAATTTTGACTGTGGTTGCACCTCTGGCTTCACGTACACTCCCCCTGTCGTGTGTGTGTGTCTCCCTCGTTTTAAAGTCCTTTTTTCTCTTTCTCTTTCTTACTCTCTCACATTGTTTCTCTTCCTTTTTTAAAGTTTTCGACTATACTATCTCCACTCTTCTGTATACAACCTTATCTGAATTCAAGTAGTTAACTATCTTGATTACAGTGAATACTTCTTCCACACAGACAGCACCATGTTTCAATCACCCTGATGGCACTAGGTGGCAAAGAATTGAGGACCATATTATCAAGCAATGGCGATACATTATCGCCGCTTTTATCATCAGGAAACTGCCGATAAAGCGGCGATAATGGGCTTGATATTATGCCCTTGTGAATTCCCATAGCAGCCCAGGTTCTTGTGTTAACCTGGGCTGCTATGGGAATTCACAAGGGCATATCACCAAGCCCATTATCTCCGCTTTATCGACAGTTTCCTCCCGATAAAAGAGGCAATAACGTATCGCCCTTGCTTGATAATATGGCCCTTTCTTTCCGAAACAACAACAAATTATTTGTGAAAGGAAAGACTGGGTAGTCTACAGCAGCTTCACATGTAGAAATTAATAATTACCTCCGACAAGTGACAACAGATAGGTTACAACAGTCTGACAAACAGATCTACAAGCTTATTACGCCACTTTTCTGTCACTTTTAACATGGGGAAAGTGACGCAAGGAGCTTGTAAATCTGCGTCTGACTTTTCAAGAAAAACTCTCAACTCCAAACTCTGAGACTCAATGGGCTGCAACAGTCTAAGTACAGAATATTAAAAACCACATTAAAATTCACTCTTGACAGTAGTTTCGCAACTCAGTTTACGATGATTAATCAAAATGTCCTTTTCTTTCCTTCACCAAACATCCTTCAGAATTCTCTGCAACGTATTAAATATACTTTGACGAGTAGAAGAAGAGTTCAAGTCAAGTTGTGAAGTCTGATGGCCGCACTGTTTATACAAGGTAAGCACAGCAGCCTACATATACAATGCCTTCATAGCAATGCATTAGAAATAAGTTGCAATATTTACAATCCCGTTGTGCCACTTTTGCGTCAGTAACGCAGTAGGTACTTCCATATAGATCCCATTTGAACGCAGCACTATAACAACTGAAATGTACCAGGCACACTGCACTCATAAAACCGTAGTGTTACCTTTACTTGTGAAAGGAGAGAATGCGTAGTGTGCAGCAGCTTCTCTCTGTAAAACCTATAATTACCTCCGAGCAGTGACAACAGATAGGTTACAACAGTCTGACAAACAGATCTACAAGCTTATTACGCCACTTTTGAGTCACTTTTAACGTGGGTAAAGTGACGCAAGGAGCTTGTAAATCTACCTCTCACTTTTCAAGAAAAAATCTCAACTCCAGACTCTGCGAGTCAGTTTTAATGTTCTTTTCTCTCTCTTTCTCTCTCTCACTCTCTGTGACATAATTTCTCTTTCTCTCTTAAACTCATATCCACTGCTGTCTACTTGCACATGTAGAAGAACAGCCCAACTCAAGTTGTGAATTCAACTGGCCGAAGCGTTTGGCCGCAGTGATTATACAACGGTAAGCACAGAGGCCTAGAACTACAAAGCCTTCATTGCAAACCATTAGAAATAAGTCGGCATCTTTACAATCCCGTTGTGCCACTTTTGCGTCAGTAACACAGTTGGCACCTCCATGTAGACACCACTTGAACACGCCACTATAACAAGTGAAATGTACCAGGCACACTGCACACTTAAAACAGTAGTGTTACCTTTATTTCTGAAAGCAGAGAATGCGTAGTGTGCAGCAGCTTCCCCGTCTAAAATGAATAATTTCCTCCGAGCAGTGACAACAGTTAGGTTACAACAGTCTGACAAACAGATCTACAAACTTATTACGCCACTTTTCTGTCACTTTTAACATGGAGAAAGTGACGCAAGGAGCTTGTAAATCTACGTCTGACTTTTCAAGAAAAAATGTCAACTCTAGACTCTGTGAGACAGTTTTAATGTTGTTTTCTCCCTCTCTTTCTCTCTCTCACTCTCTGTGACATCATTTCTCTTTCTCTCTTAAACTTATAGACACTGCTGTCTGCTTGGACGTGTAGAAGAATTGTTTAAAAGAAGTTGTGAATTCAACAGGCCGAAGAGTTTGGCCGCAGTGTTTATACGGTAAGCACAGAGGCCTAGATCTACAAAGCCTTCATTGCAATGCATTAGAAATAGGTCCGCATCTTTACAATCCCGTTGTGCGACTTTTCTGTCAGTAACGCAGTAGGCACTTCCATATAGACACCACTTAAAGGCGGCATTATAACAGAAGTGAATTGTACCAGGCACACTGCACATGTAAAACCGTAGAGTTACCTTGACTTGTAATGCTTCAGCTCATTTACTCACATCTACATAATTCTAAGCTCTAATTTTCTTTTTTGTTTTGCAGATTACCAATCGGACATCTTTTGGAGTCCATTTCACAATTTGTTCATAATATTGTTCTTTTTTAAAGTTATTTTTCTAGTTGCTTCTAATATAGTTATAATTAAGTTTCGTTTACAGTTATTGTTTTAATAAAAGTTAATTAAAAAAACTACATACTGCTTTTATTTTGTGGGGGGGGTATGACGGTCCACAATAAAAATAATGTTGAAATACTATAGTAAGATGTTCAAGGCTAGGATTGAAAACTACTGAGTTATATTTCCTCTGGATAGACTACAACTTACAAAAGAAATCAAAATAATACGAAACAATGTGTGCCACATTTACAAACCTTATGCCACATTTTCCTGTGCAAAACCTACCCCACTACAAAATTAAATGTGTGGACCTCAATCACGCCCCTCAAACCACGGAAACAATCACCCCACAAAGATTTCGATATTGTATGAGGAGCTGCGCGGCCCTCCGCCTACTGCCCTGGAGTCCACGACGCCCAGACACAGTTGCTGCAGTGTCCTAGGAGGAAACAGCCATTACAATGCGGTCATAAGCATGCGTGATCGTCATCACGAAGCCATGTGCATGCAAATAGCTTTACAACGGATGCTTTTACCACGCATGCTTTTAAAACTACTCTGCATTTACCACGCATGATAAATACATAATCTTAATAATGTCTTTGTGTTGACGGACACGCGTTGTAATGGCTGTGGCTTACGTCCTTCAAATTAGTTTTTACGTATACGTGTGACCAAGTCTGATAACATCAGAGGCCAAGGACAAACACTGTGGTGTCTGTGGCAGGAAATCTCATCAATCACAGAGAAAATAGGAGGACGGTAAAATGAAAGTAACAGATATAATAAAAAGAACGGAGGAAAACTACTAAAATGGCGGTGGACGGAGTATAACATCAGAGGCCAAGGACAAACACCATGGTGTCTGTGGCAGGAAATCTCATCGCTCACAGAAAATAGGAGGACGGTAAAATGAAAGTAACAGATATAATAAAAATAACAGTGAAAAACTACTAAAATGGAGGTGGACAGAGTACGTAATCAACGTTGGCGCCTCGGCACTACGTTTCAAATAAATATAGATAAAGTATGATTATTAATATATTACAAAAGTACAGCAGCGGATGACACAGAAAGCGGCAAATTTATTACCTGAAATAAAGAAAGGTTTGCTTGTTGAACTTGAAGAAAAAGAAAAAAACGTGGGCTTCGAAACGAGGCTGCGCATGCGTAGAGAGTACAACTGCTGCACAAAAAAACAAACAGAAAGTTTTACATACTATCATAGAAATATACCTCTTTTTTTAACCAGTAAACTTAGGTGCATATTATCAAGGACCGGTGTTAAAATTATCGCCGTTTTATCGGCAGGAAACTGCAGATAAAACGGCGATAATGAGCTTGATAATACGGCCTTGTTATTTCCCATAGAAGCCCATGTTAACACCAGAACACGAGCTTCTATGGGAATTAACAAGGCCATATTATCAAGCCCATTATCGCCGCTTTAGCGGCAGTTTCCTACCGATAAAAGCGGCGATAATGTATCGCCCTTGCTTGATAATATAGCCCTCTTTTCTTTTTTTCTTTTAGCCCCAATGCCCCCACGATCCCAGACGGCTCCCCACGTCCTACCAACCTCCTTCCCTACTTGAAAGAGAGAGCAGATTAACTTGCTCCCTTGTTCAAATAGAAAAACTGTTTACTGTGGTAAAGTGGGAGAGGCGACGGTACAGCCCAACTATACCAACAGCAGTGTCCCGGGAGTACGCACCCCAACACACTGCAAGAACTGGCCCTGAGAAATGGTGTTCCCCAGGACCATCAATGGTTCCACTAAGAGGGCCGCGCGACGCCCTCCCAACATTAATTAAAAAAAACAGACAGTGCAGGTATCCGGAGCTGGAAGGTCATTTTACATATTACTGCCCCAGACCAGAAAGCCGAGGCACAAGATGGCCGCCAACACTTCCTGGTTTCAAGTGTTGACAGACACTTGAAAGCCAATCAGCATGCATCTCGCGCTCGTAATTGAACGGATCTCAGTCAGCGTGTAGAACTCTGTCTCTAGATATCGCTATGATTTTACTTGTAATTTTCTCAGAAACTACTTAACGGTTTTACACCATTTAACAAAAAACACAATCTGTGAACCGAACTCTACCTCTCTGCCAAATTTGGTGTAATTCCGTTCAGCCGTTCGAGCTGTAGCTCTGGCTAAAGGTCCCTAAGGAAAATTGCATGGGGAAAACACGTTTTGGGACCCCCTTTTTTCTCAGCCCCCGCTTCAGAAATCACCCCCAAACGGGAAGGAGCGGAGCAGGCCATTTTCTTGGAGAATTTAGCGAAGATTCGTCGACCGGCGCCAAAGTTATTCCAAATCGAATGTTGCGGATTCCCTTTGGAAACTAGGTCCTAACTATAACTACCAACTTGCGACCGCCAGTAGGTAATATATATATATATGTGATCAAGTCCGGGAGCACCGGACGAAACGCGTCATGTTTGCACTGAGAGAATAAAAAGCACTTTATTTCTACCTGCCGTGTGGTCCGTATCCTGATTCTTGGTCGTCCTGGTGGCGGTGAGTTGGGAGTTTGCGCGTTTATATATATATATATATATATTATTTGCACAATTGCATTTGCACTTTATCTACGCGCATTGCACTTTTTCATGACAAATGACCACCAGTAACACTGTGTCTTTTTTTGCAATCTACTATATAAGCGCATTTATGCGGATATCATGTGCCATTTTCAATGCACACTGACAATAATTGTCTGATATAAAATTTACAAAATATGTAACATGGCAACTCACAATGGAATGTTAACACAAATTTGGGCAACAAAATGTAAATATTGTAATTATACCTCCCATTATTCGATTTATATATATCAAATTGTGATTTAGAAAACAGACTATCTATGTTAGCTATATGTAGTGTGTCCTCAGTTTTCAGTTTCTAATCACATGGTGTTGCAAAAAGAAAAAAATCCCTAATTAAATTCGTGCAATGTACCCTTTAAAAGGGATGTTCTTTCATTTGCCTGACGATCTGTGACCAAGGGCGGACGCCCGAAACGCGTCAGATTTGGTGAACTTGCCTTTTTAAATAAACTTGCCGAAAGAAGACTGGGACTTGTGTGGTTTTTCCTCGTTGCTGCCTGCCTGGTGGTTCTGTGGTGAAAGACTTCTGTTTGCGCATATATATATATATATATATATATATATATATATATATATATATATATATATATATGTATATATATCAAACAAACGCTTCCAGCAGGATACCAAACAGTACCCCCAAGGGAGAAACGGACACTCCAATCAGGATTCGCTTTCGCAGAATTCTTTTATTGCATTAACAAGTGAATCGTGAAGGCCTCAATCTGACGCGTTTCGGCGAACCCAGTCGCCTTGCTTACCAGATAAAAGTGAATGATTCCAAACAGTTATTTAAAACAGATCACCACCAATCAAACAAAATCACAGCTGACATGCGACCCTTGATAAACATGGATAACAGACCTACAACCCTGGGTTAAATATTAGCAGACAGACTACGATGTACGAATCCATTTTTAAACAATTTAAAAAATCACATGATATAATTGCAATATAAGTATATAACTGTATCAATACTTTAAAATAACACCAACATGTCGTAGCCGAAATTAATTGCACAATTTAAAATTGCTATATATTAAAAATCACATTTAAAACTTCAACACATTGTACTTATAATATGTGTAAATCACTGCATAATACAGATCATTTGAAATGTTATTTAAATCTATAAAATCGGCCATCAACTAGGTTGTTTGACATCTATGCAATTATCAAGTCAATTTGTGATTTTATGTATATGTCTGCAATGTACCCAGGTCATATTCATGACAGACTAAAGTGCCAAATGTGAAAGTGCTCTAAAATAAAGTGCTCCTATATTCCCAGCCGGGAAATAATAGCTCTCTACCAGAACTGTTTAGATCAAGTGGGACATAGGCAGCAGGGAATGTTTATATATAAGTTCCTGAATTGGTCCCTAGAAATAATTCTAATCAAAACTATTATTGATTCAGACAGCTGTCTGTATCCTATTGTTATCACAAGTGGACCAATAATCCAGAGCGAAAAAGGAAATTTCATTCATAAATTCCAGTATAACACTGGACTCATAGGTCAAAAGACTCAGAGAAATTTAGCTCATATCTGTTCAAATGGCGCCAATAAATAATGTAAAACCATAAATTCATAAAAACAAATTCATGATCAAACAAATAGATACAGGACACCAGATGGAGACATAAAACTAAACCCAGAATAAATATCTTAAAATTCCAGTACAAAAATATTTTTCTTATCTAAAAAAGTGATTAAGTTTCAACATAGAAGTTGCTAATATCGTACCCAATCATAAACAAATGAAAAAGCCAATGCTACTACTTGAAGGGATCATCTTTAGCTTAGAGGTAGTGATGTAAATCCTCACAAATGTTCAGTCCTCTAGGAGCCATAGTGTCAAGCTCCAAGATATTTTGGTTTCTAGTTGCCTAAGCAACTTCTCCCTGTTGCCTCCTCTTTTATTAGGGGGAATACTATCGATTACAAAGTATAGTAAGACACTGAGTTTGTTATCATGTTCTCTCTTAACATGCCTTGCAACCGGATAGGAGGGGTCTGAGTTCACAGTTGCTCTCAAGTGTTGTAATATACGTGCATGTACCTGGAGTTTCGTACTCCCCACATATCGGAGACCACATATGCAAGAGAGAACGTACACGGCATAATCAGTTTTACATGTAAAATGCCCTTGTATCTTCATTACCTCATCAGAAAATGCACTGTTGTAAGAGGCAGTATTACTTCCAAATTTACATGCTCTGCACGTACTACACTTAAAAAAAAACCCTCTTAGGTGAAAGCCATATATCTTTATTTTACAATTCAGGACTCGTTTTGACCAGATCACTTCTCATAGAGCGTGCCTTACGGTAAGTAAAATTGGATTTAGAAGGTAAAACCATATTAAGCACTCCATCAGTTAAAACTATTGGCCATTGAGAATTGATGATCTTCCTTATGACATTGGATTGCCTACTGTAGGTGGAAATAAACCTACATGTAGTTTTGGGCATGTTAGTCTCTGGAACGGTATTGTCAGTTATTACAGATACATCGGTACCATCACCACTGATGCAATCCTTCTTTTTCAATAAGGATGATCTTTCTTTAGCATTTGCCTTTTGCATTGCTAGATCTAACTTGCGTGCATTGTAACCTTGTTCCAATAGCCTACATTTTGCTTTATCTTGGGACTCTTTTAAGGCCTTGTCTGTACTACATGCCCTACTTATTCGCAAAAACTCGCCATAAGGAAGACTGGCTATGGTGTGATGTGGGTGGAAACTAGATGCATGGAGTAATGTATTGCCCGCCATGGGCTTCTGATACAAACTAGTTTCTATGCGGCCATTCTGGACAACAATTTGAATATCAAGAAAATTGGTGGAGACTGCACTGATATTGGAAGTGAAATTGAGGTTTAACTCATTGGTGTTTATGACCTCAACAAATCTATTTGCTTCTTGTTCACATCCCTTCCACACAATAAAAAAGTCATCAATATAACGCCACATATGCACCACATGCAAATCATAAAGTGCCATGTGCTCTCGGCGGAGGACATGCTCCTCCCACCAGCCTACATGTAAACATGCATAGCTGGGGGAGAAGCATGCCCTCATAGCCACGCCTTGTTTCTGCTTGTAAATTTTGCCATCAAACATGAAAACATTATTAAATAAACATTTCTTGATCATCTCCAAAAGCATCTTGTTGTGTCTATACATTCCTACGTCTCCTTTTTGTAGAAAATATTCTGTGGCTCGGAGACCATCATCATGTTTGATGCTGGTATACAGCGGGGCTATATCAAGTGTTAAAAGCATAAAATACTCACTCCATTGCACAGTACTTAAATTAGATAGAAAGTCTCTGGAATCCTGTAAAAACGTTGGTAAAGTGCTGACAAATTCCTGTAGGTAGAAATCTACATACTTAGATGTGTTTTCAAAAGTACTATTAATAGCCGATATTATTGGTCTTCCTTGAAGCCAAAGTTATTCCAAATCGAATGTTGCGGATTTCCTATGGAAACTAGGTCCTAACTATAACTACCTATTGGCGACCGCCAGTAGGTTATATATATATATATATATATATATATATATACACAAACGAAATCCCAACCGCTCCTGGCAGCGGTTCGAATGGGCGTAGACCTCCACTCCACAAGAAGAATCCCCACGATGTCATGTCAAATCATCGAGCCATCACGACAAAAAAGGTGTCAGCAGTGCATTTTTATTTTGCAAAAGAGAAAGAGCAAGTGCCCTCCCTGACGCGTTTCGCTCCGCGGACGGAGCTTGGTCACATATATATATATATATATATACATATTTTCCTGCTGATTAAAAATTACGTGCACAGCAACTTTTGAGTGTCGGAGACGTCTATTCGGATGAATGGAGTACTTTTGTGGATATAGTGGGTGACCGGGAGCCCTACTCCGACTCACCCGTGAGCGTGACTGCTTTTTAGCGGAACTCTGTCTTTTTTTACATATTTATATATATACATATATTTATATATATATATATATATAAAGAAAGAAAGTGTCCCAACAACCAACTCCTCTTCTAACGGGGTCGGTGCGAGTTCCGGGTGTCGGGGAACCAGTTTGTAAATAAAGGGAGATCCAGCCAGTATTTCGCCTGCAGGAAAGAAAACTCGCACACCAGGGTTCGTTTCTCAAAGGTGTATTTAGTGGCCTGCTGGCAAAATACTGGCTGGATCTTCCTTTATATATATATAAACATATATATATATATATATATATATATATATATATATATATATATATATATATATATATATATATATATATATATATATACAAACATGCCTACAAAGTATTATAACCTTTTTAAGTAGACTATGAATAGAACATTACTGTGGTCTGTTGAATAGGCAAGTTCTTAAGAGTGTCTCAGTCACTCTTGTTATCATCCTCACACCCCTCTCATCTGCTTCCTCACACCACTTTCATCTGCAGTCTCTTTGTTAGACATTTAGACTCTTTTTTTCTCTTATCTTTCTGAAACACTCTTCTGCATATGTTACACCTCACCTCATTCTTTTTCAAAACCCTCTATTCACTTTCTCTTGCACGTACCTCCTTCCATCTCCTTCACTTCACCAATTCCCCCCACACACTCAACACACTTCACCTGTACACACTGCATTTTCTTAACTTTTACCCTTTCAATATTTTGGCAGCAGTGTACCTTCTTCACACCCTTTTGAATATAATCACTATTACAATTGGTACACCTGACCCTTGTGCTGTGCGTTTTGCAGAGAGGCCAAGGATTCGATGATTAAGTATTCGAAACTCCTTTTTGATCCACTGCCAGGCACTGTGAGAAATTCGCACTGCTTTGGCCTGAACTCCACAACTCTCAATCGTGGCCCACACACACTCTGCTACATAGGAGTGAGTCTTTTCACATTACTCAGGAGTAATATGTTGCATCGAGAAACTACTGAAACACACCATCATTGAAAAAGCAAATAATCTTAGGAAATGCAAGAGTAAGTAACTCGTGAAATGTACATAAGAACAACATCGCTGTTCCCATGCTGCGAGGGCTGCCTTTTATTTTTTTGCTGGCTGTCACTCAATGGTGGGGCCCAATGGTGTGAGGGCAGGACATTTTCAGGTGTGGGACTAGCCCTGCAGAGACCCTCTTGCAATGCCACTAGAAGTTGTGCGATAAATATGCCCTCATGCATCTGAAGGTGATCCAGGACTGGAAAGAGAAGTTGTATCTTGTTAAACACAAGAAGTTGACGTATTCGAGCAAGTGCTGCCTCTAATCCAAGTCACAGGTGCAGACTCAATACCATTTCCTGAGCCACTCCCTTAAGCAGTCAAGTTTCATGCTATACGTCTCTTGCTCTGGTCCTCAGTTTAGTCCCTTCCCTATCGAAGTTGGTATCTACGGCCTCCTGCATCCTCCTTGCCAACTACGCCTGGTGTTGACTTAAAGTCCCTAAGGTTCAACTACATCTTAGCTTATGGAGGCTGCCAACTTCTTTATTTTGAATATCGCCATATTCCCTGATTTATGCAGAATCATTGTCATGCCTGTCTTTAGACGAAGATGTTGCCAGACCTTCTCTTTCCAAGAACAGAGATATTGTCAAGTTCTTTGATTAATGACATAAATACAACATCTAAGGCGACATTCGTCTTGGTCAAATGTCTGGTCCTCACCATGTCAAGGTTAAATAAAAATACATACAGCCATATAACCAAAATAATGTAGTTTGAATTGATGTCCGTTTGCCTTGAATGTCCATAAGGAATTGTCTATAATGCATACCTTGATGCACATAATCTTTGTCAGACATTCCTAAGCTTATGTCAGGATTCCAATCTCTGATAAGATTTAGGATATAAGGACTGTCACTTGGCCACTAGTGGAGAGAGGTTTTTCACCCAGATTATCGACTACAATTATGCCAAAAACTGCCCCACCTGCGACCTGCAAACTTCACACTTTTCAGATGATAAATTTCACCTGAAGCTGATGAAGCCAAGTCATGGAGGATCACCGACTGACTGCTATGGCAGTGGGTATTTGCCCTTCATGGGGAACACGGTCTTCACTCCAC